>NW_026652284.1:32330649-32372641 GCF_009828535.3 Hylobates moloch
TGTTCCTATTTCTCCACATCCTCTCCAGCACCTGCTGTTTCTTGACTTTTTAATGATCGCCAAACTGGTGTGAGATGGTATCTCACTGCGGTTTTGACTTGCATTTCTCTGATGGCCAGTGATGATGAGCATTTTTTCATATGTTTTTTGGCTGCATAAATGTCTTCTTTTGAGAAGTGTCTGTTCATGTCCTTTGCCCACTTTTTGATGGGGTTGTTTGTTTTTTTCTTGTAAATTTGTTTGAGTTCACTGTAGATTCTGGATATTAGCCCTTTGTCAGATGAGTAGGTTGCGAAAATTTTCTCCCATTTTGTAGGTTGCCTGTTCACTCTGAGGGTAGTTTCTTTTGCTGTGCAGAAGCTCTTTAGTTTAATTGGATCTCATTTGTCAATTTTGGCTTTCGTTGCCATTGTTATTGTCTACAACTATCTTATCTTTGACAAACCTGACAAAAACAAGCAATGGGATAAGGATTCCCTATTTAATAAATGGTGCTGGGAAAACTGGCTAGCCATATGTAGAAAGGCAACAAAAGCCCCTCTCCTCTTTACCCAACATGCCCTAAGTTCTGAGCAAAGGGAACTTGCAACTGATTTCTGAATATGCCAAACCTTTCTCAGCTCTGTGCCTTTGTATCACGCTACTCTCTTGCATAGAAAACCTTTTCCACCTCTTTGCTCAAATTCCTATACTTCTTTCAAGTCTCAATTCAAGTTTTATTTGTGCTGTAAAACTTCCTGGAGTTCCCTAAGCAGAAGGAGTTGCTCTGAACCTAGTTTGCTTGTCTGTCTATGAGACAGCATATTGTAAGTGTCTGTCTACATGTCTGGTATTGCAGTAGACCATGATCTCCTCCAGGGAAGAGTTAGGTCTATGAAACTTGAAGTACTCAGAGTAGTATCTGCTCCATGTAAAACACTCAATAAATATTTACTGCATAAATAAATGAATGGGAAGATGTAAAAGATATCATAGTATTTTTTTAAAAGCATGCTAGTAACTAAAGAAGTAAGGCTAAATCAAGATAGAAAGTGTATGGCATTTGTTTGTAAACATACATATTTTAAGCTTAGTAGCTGAAAGACTCTTTAATCTTTTATATGTCCTGATTCTTCAGAGTTAACAACCACAAACAAAAACCACAAACCATAAAACCATCTGACATTAATTTGAATTTCCATGTCATTTATTTTTGTCCAAGAGCTACACTTTACCAAAAAAGAGAAAAAAAGAGTCTGGCATTTTGGAGTCAAACTTTTCCATATGATATTGGCATTTAAGTAAGTGTACTGGGATTGAAAATAATCAGACCTGGCTTATTTGGAACCGTTTTTTCATTGCAATTTTTAAAGTAAATAGCGCCAGTAATACACCAAAAAAGCAATGAAAAGGGAAATTCCTCAAGTTGATTAGATGTGAAGAAAATGTAATTTTAGTATTCATTAATTTACCTTACACTAAATGATATGATAGAGCTCTAAAGACATAACTCAACAAAAGGAGAATAGTGCCCTAAGATGCTTTTCAGTTGTACACACCAACATAATTTATTACTTCTATCCTAACAAGTGATTCACTGAAGCTTAAACCCCTTCAGTATAACAGTACACAGAAACTTCAGCTGTTTATTAGTATCCTGTCTTTTGTCATTGTAAGAAACAAAGTGATTTTCTTTCTCACGCTATTTGCAAAACAATAGCTCTGAGCAGATGAAATATTTTCCAATAAGCTGTTATTAATTCAATAAGAATGTCTAATTGAAAGGACATTTCCTATTTTTTATACTTACATACTGTAGTGTAAAGTGCATGATTAATTTAGAACTTCTTTTTAGAGAACCAAGCATATGTGCTGTAAAACTTCTAAGTGATCAATTAGCATATATTTCTTGAATAACTACTCTAAGCTATAAACTCTGTTTACTAGGCATTATCATAAGAATAAATATATATATGTATATATATATATATATATATATGTATAAAACCTAGCCATTATACTCTAGAGTGGCTTATAGGCTACTTATAGAAATAAAACTAACAAGTTCAAAGCAATCATAAAACCATTGAAAAACCACCCAAGAGAAAAGTGTGCACACATTTAGAAGACTGTTAGAAGAACTATCCACAATAGTCGACAACTGGAAACTACCCAAATATCCATCAAGAGTAGAATGGATGAAGCGTATTACATTCATATAATGGGATACTACATAGCAATGCTATGTTTTAAGCACGGCTCCAGTCAATAATATGGATAATCCCACAAACATAATAAGTGAAAAGAGTATATAATGGATTATATAATGGATAAGTCTATTCATATGAAATTTTAAAACCAGACAAAACAATCTATGGTGCTGGAAGTCAAACGGTTGCTACCCTTGGAGAAGGCTGTTGCTGAAAGGGAACACAAGGATGGCTTTTGAGGTGCTGGCAATATTCTGTCCCTTGCTCTGGATGTTAGTTACACAGGTGTAAGGATATGGGGGAAAAAACTCAGTTTCTCCTATGATACTCTCACAACACAGAAGGCTTCTGTAGCCAAATGTGTATGTGCGGGGGGAGAGGAGGGAGGAGTTTTCCCCACACACCAAGTAAGCAATCAATTCTGCAGTGGACACCAGGTGGACAGATAGCGTCAGATTCCACAGGTTGAGGGTTCAGTCCCACAAGACTAACGCACACTTCAGATGCCAATCACATGCCCCAGGTTGTGACCTGTGTTTCTGATCAACCAGCTAAAAACCGGGGTTCCCCTCACCCTTCCTCGGGTATGATTAGTTTGTGAGAGCAGCTAACAGAACTCAGGGAAACACCTAGGCTTACCGATTTCTTATAAAGAATATTATAAAAGATACAGATAAACAGTCAGAAAGAGATGCATAGGGCAGGTTTGTGTGAGGGGATGCAGAGATTCCATGCCTTTTCTAGGCATGCCACCCTCCAGGAAACTCTACATGTTCAGCTATTCAGAAGCCCCCCAAACCTAGTACTTTGGGGTTTTTATGGAAGCTTCATTATGTAGACACAATTGATTAAATCATTGGCCACTGGTGATTAGCTTAACCTTCAATTTCTCTCCCCTCCCCAGAGGTTGAGCGTGGGGCTGAAAAGTCCCAACCCTCTAATCATGCTTTGGCCTTTCCTTTCCTCGTTCTACCCAGGGGATTCCAGCCATCTGTCAAACCAACAGCATACAAAGGTCACTCTGTCACTCCTGGGATTCCAAAAACTGTAGGAGTTGTATGTGAGGAAATGGGGATGAAGGCCAAATATATCTATGTTATTATAAGAAAAAAATCACAATATCACGACAGGTGTGTTTAACTGGTGAAATTTATTAATAATTTACACATGTTCCTGTATGTTGTTTCAGTTATCTGTCACTGCATGTCATAGTTCAGGCTGCTAAAACAAATTACCATCAACTGAGTGGCTTGTAAACAACAGAAATTTATTTCTCACGGTTATGCAAGCTGAAAAGTCCAAGACTGGGGTGCCAGCAGGCTATGGTGAGGACCCTCTTCGGATGATTTCTCCTTATGTCCTACTGTAAATGAAAGAGGGGGACAGAGCTCTGTGGAGTTCGTTTTATAAGCATACTAATCCTATTCATAAGGCCCTACCCTCATGAACCAATGGCTTCCCAAGGCCACATATCCTAATCCCATCACATTGGGGGGTTAGAATTTCAACATATACATTTGCGGGGGACATAAACATTCAATCCATTATATTGCATAACAAACTATGCCACACTTAGTGGCTTACAATAACCATTTATTTTGCTCATAATTTTGTGAATTAAGAATTTAAGAAGTGTTCAGCTAGACATTCTGCTACATGTGGTACCAGCTGGGGTGCCTGGAGGATCCATTTTTAAGATGGCTCCATCTCTTCATCCCTCACATGTCTAGTGCCTTGGTGTTACCTTGGCTTCTCTCTCTCTGTCTCACTCTCTCTCTCTCTCCCTTCTCTCTCTGTCTCTGTCTCTCTCCCATCTCTCTCTCTCTCTCTCTCTCTCTTTCTCTCTCTCTGTCTCTCTCTTTCTCTCAGTGTTCCATATTCCAGGGTCTCTCCACATAGCTGAGGCATCTCACAGCAAGTTGGTCTCAGAATAGTGGCACTGCTTCTATGGCAGCTATCTTCAAGAGAGAGCTATTCTAAAAGCACATTTTCCAAGAGATCCAGGGATAAAAATTTCAAAAACCCTTAAGACCTAGCCTTGGGAGACATTAGTGAATTGCAAGTTTCAGAACTAGCTCAGAATCAAAGAAAGGGTGCTGCTACACGAGGGGCAACTGCTGGGGGTTTGGTTCATTAGGAAGACAACTTTGAGGACTAGTTGCAACAGTGTGTTATAACTTCATCAAAAGCTTAAAAGTATAGAAGAATCTATGCATTTTTTTAATCAAAAATGAGTTACTATCCTGGCCAGGCACAGTGACTCATGCCTGTAATCCCAGCACTTTGGGAGGCCAAGGCAGGTGGATCACCTGAGGTCAGGAGTTCGAGACCAGCCTGGCCATCGTGGTGAAACCCCATCTCTACCAAAAATCTTAAAAAAAAAAAAAAAAATAGCCAGGCATGGTAGCACATGCCTGTAGTTCCAGCTACTCGGGAGGCTGAGGCAGGAGAATCACTTGAACCCGAGAAGCAGAGATTCCAGTGAGCTGAGATTGTGCCACTGCACTCCAGTCTTGGCGACAGAGCCAGACTCTATCTCAAAAAAAAAAAAAAAAAGAAAAATCAGTTACTATCCTGATAAATATTAAGTATACTAGCTGAAAAAGACATGCTAAAATAGAATACTTAGGCACTGCTTCCCTGCCACACTAGCTATTCATAGTAATATTTGTTTGCTGAATTCTGTTGCTCTCATTTTCTCCTTTGTTCAATGTGTTAAGATATTACTATATACTTGGAAATGTAGGCAATAAAAAAGATACATACTAACATTTGTTTCACTTTAAAAGCATGTATTCACTCATTAATTCTTTAGGTTCACTATAGGCCAGGCATTGCATTAGAAATTAGTTATAGAGAATAAAAATGTGAAAAAGGCCCAGTTCCTGCCTACAGGTACTTATATAACAACACAATGAGTAGGACACACACACACACACACACACACACACAAAAACCAGGCCGTGTGCAGGTAACATCAGCCAGATCCACTGGTTCATTATAATTTCAAAAGACTAGAGAAGACCATGAACTTTGGTTAGTATTCAGTAGGTCAGGGTGAGCTACAGTTTTGAGAAAGCGAGGGACAAAATAAAAATCATCCATTCATTGGGAAAACTAGTTTCTTAGCAGTGCAGGAAGGCTTGAGAAGAAGAATAATAACGGCAGAAGCCAGAGCTCTCCAGAGAGAGGTGCACAAGCCCACACTGAGAAGTGGTATGAGGAACATACAGCAAGGATGGATTCCAGAGCTAATTCTGAGTCACCACAGTCAGGATGCAGCAGAGACTGGATGTGCGCACAAAAACTGTCCATTTTTCTACCTGGTTTTACAACTAACTTAATATCCAATTGTTTATATCCTTACATGAAGAAGGTAATAAAACTGCAAGAGACCAAAGCAATAAATGAATTTGAAACAAAATTATTTCTAAAATGCTATCACTGCATCATCTCTAGGTTAAGAGGACCATCATAACTATTTATTCCAGTAAAAGTTAATAACTTTTTCTTAGTATTAGCTTTGTACAATCAGTTCCAAATAAATTCTCAGAATTTTCATGATAAATAGTAGGAAAATTTTCTCACCCTCATACTTGGCCAATCCAATTATTTTAATCTACCAAAAACAATAAAAATGTCAACTCCCTTTCATGCATCCTTTGTTATCCCTTATATGGAAAAGTTAGCTCCAAAATGTAATGAACTAGCATATTTCTAGGTAGGATTTTAGCTAATTGATGTCATGTTATAATATACAATACCTATTAAAATATATTTTCAGAACATGAAGAATGCTCATTTTCACTTTTAAAATCAAGTTTATGAGAATGCTTTTTAAAAACTCTATAGATTTTCCTTTTACTTTTTTCGCTCTTTTTTTTCTCATAGCAATCATGTTGTTTCTTCTCAACCAAGATACTGGCAAATTGTATCTTGTTAGTCTAAGTCCAAAGCAGTATACCAAGGCACCACTGAAAGAAAAGCTTTCAAACACAAGGTTCCTATAATTCACATTACCTTTAGAAAGCTGTTTATCAGAACACATCAAAGCAATTTTTAGTAATAATTCACTCTTTTTCCAATTTTCAATCTAAGTGAAGAAAGGTATACGGCACATTTTTATAATTCATAGAATATTTTCTTGATTATTTATAGCATATACTACTCTACTTCAGCCAGTAAGATACTTAACACCTAGTATGTAACAGACATATGCTAGGTTCTATAGAATATATCAAGGAAAAAAATGTGCATTAAGTTTTGCAGTAAGTGAAAGGACCTTGAAAGTTAGAACAATTGAACTAGCACTGTTCTTGATGTTAACTCTTAGGTTCCACTTTCACATTTTACATTTAACTCTCGGTATCCATGCATTCTGGGGCTACTACTAATACAACTGTTCCCAGCTGTAAAATGTCTGACTTGCTTTACTATCAGGCCCAAATATGATAATGTTTTATAAACTGTGATATACCACACAAAAAAAATTATTACAAAACCCACATACATACTAATGCAAGACCAATAACACTGAAGTGCTAAGATATGTGTTACCAACAATAAAACTTATAGTTAGTAGTGACAAGAACCTATATAGGAAGTGACAAGAAGATAAAAGTGGTATGAAACAGACTAGGAAGAGATGTCATTACAGAAAGGTGATGTTTGAATTGGATCCTGAGTATGGATATTAAAGAAGAAAGAAGATATTCAAGTATGAATATTCAAGAAGAAAGAAGAGCATACATAAGTAGAAGCATAAAGGCAGGTCAGCAAGATGTTTGATGGATCACTTGAGAACCCTAGAGGAGAGATTCTTCAGGAGTAGCTACAGTCAGTTAATTTGACAGATATGCCAAGGCCCCTTTTTTATAATAAGGCTCTAAAATGACAAATTGATAAATTAGGATGTTTGAGCATCAAGGAGGCAAAGTTTATGATAAAATGAAATAAAAAGATGAAAACACTTTTAGGAGGATTAATCTGAGCATGTTTGTTGGATGGATATCAGCCTGCCCATACTTTTATTGCCGTATCTATCACCCCTAAAGTAAAGGAGACTACTTCAGAGAAGAAGCAGGGGAGGCCTGGAGAAAGGGGTATATCTAGTGACACTTAGAAACAGAAATCAACAGGGCATTGAGAATGGCTGAACAAGGGATGAAAGATATGGAGACAAAGATGACACTGAGCCTTCCAGTCCAGGGAGACCAGAGAAGACCAATTATAGAAAAATAGGGGAGGGACAAAGAGGAGTTACATGTCCTCTAAGGGAAAATGATGAATCTAGTTTTGCACATGTTGAGTTTAAGGCAAAAGTGAGACATACAATGGAATGTCCTTATATAGAAGACATGACTTTGGGATTCAAAATCTTCACTGGAGCAATATAATTTAATTTGGCTTATGTAAAGGTAATTGCAGAGGCCATGGTCAGTTGATAAGCTTACTGGAAGGGATTAAAGTAGGTAGAAAGGGATGCAAAGGTAAGAAATGAAAGTTAGAAGAAAAGTAGGTAACTGTAGAGTTTCATCAGTGAACCTAAGGGAGGCCCTACAGGGAGGGAATTTCAAACAAGTAACACTGATGAACAATGCCGGGGAAGTGAAGGGAGCTCAAAACTGGTGACAGAATTAAGAGGTATGGTTAAAAGACAGTCATGGGGAACCTTCAGGAGCCTAGCTTCTTAAAAAAAGGGTCTGAAAGCCAGGTTGCGAAGCAGTTGAAAGAGGAAGAGAATGCAGTAAATTCAGCAGTAAATACAACGATGTTGTCAGGGAACCTGAAAGCTTTGGGACAGAATTTACACAGGAGCTGCAAGAGGCAATGAGATTCAGAAGAGGTTTCACATACTTTCAACACAGAATACCTGACTATATCTGATGGCATAAACAGGAAGAAATCAAAGTTACACTTTTGTTCCTTACTCATATGTAGAGGTAATAAGTTTTATGGAGATCACCAGTGGGCTTTATTACAGAAATTACTGCAATCAGAAATCAAGGGCGATTACTCATTCAGCCAAAAGTAAAGACACCTGAGCCCCTCACAGCAGTGAACTTTAATTATATCTTTAGACATAAGGGAAAATATGAAAACAAAACAAAACCATTAAGGACATCACATCAAACAAGTGGCTTTACAGAAATCAGTTTCTTGCACTTCAAATCTCCCTTGGCATGCATATGCTTATGTTCACAAATTGGCACTTCGAAAATAATTCTCCATATCTCATCACAACAAAGAACTTTGGAAAATACATCAGTCCTCCATGGGAATTCTCCAAAGACTTTAAAATATTAATTTCTACAACATCCTTATTTCCCAAAGTAGCATACTTCCTTTCCCACGTCAGGAGTACTTCCCACTAATCGCTGTTGTCTTATTGCCTTGCTCAGACACATGGAAAATGATTTGTTGACTGCTTTCTACCTAAGTTAAATCAAAACTTTAACTATATCTTTTCCACTACCAGTATTCCTCAATACTATTGAAAAGTATTACTAGATAACTATATCTCCAATAAATGCAGCCTCCTAGCTAATTTCATTTCTCTTTAGTTTCCTCTTCAGTGTTGAGTTACTTCTTAGTTTTATAAGTGGATTTTGTCAATGCATCTCTGCTCATCATTCATTCTATTATGATATTATCTATTTTCTAGGGGCAGCTTGGAAAGCATGTATCTCAATCCTTGATTAATATATATATTAATGTCATGTATTCATTTCCTTGTATTTCTGAACCCTACTCCCACATTAGAATCACCTGGGGAGCTTTTTAAAAATAGCAATTCTTGACTTCCACTCTCTCTTCCCACACCCTGAGATTCTAATTAAGCTGGTCTGGACCGAGGTCCAAGCATCAGCAATATTCCTCACCGATTTAGTCTTTCTGACTTTTGTTGAGCTTAATGAATTGATCTCTCTCAGGTCTCACCTGTGCCCAATAGAGCCATTCCTGCACTCTGTGGCTAGAAGCCGGCCTCCCAGATGACCCTTCCTGAACCAAGGCCCAGTGTTTTGACTTCCTTACTCAAAAATCTCCCCTAGCTCCCACACGGTCTACTAATTAGTTCTAAACTATCTCTACTGTTATTCAAGACCATCCACCATCTGGCCCCAAGCTACCTTTATCACCCCCTATACCACTCTATACCCCTGCACCTACTCTTCAATGGGACCATTTTAATCACTGTTCCACAAAAGCAACACCATGAAATGGGACAGCCTTTTCCACAGTTCCTGTGAAAAGTAAAATCTAGTCAAAAGTCACAGGCCTTTACTCTTTGTTACTAGAACGACAGACGAAAGGGAATCTGTTTGCATTGGGTAAATAAATATAAGAATAATAATCGCAAAATAGCTGCACATAGCACATTTCTGCTGCTGTGTTAGCAGGTGGATGAAGTGAGCCCTGCACCCCCAGTCTCTGTCCTGACCCTCAAGCCTCCTGACATGCACTTGGAATAGGCTCCTGTATGATAATCAGTTGTTTCACAATCGCAGAAGAGGAAAATGATTTTCTCCTGATTTATTTCACATTTCTTACTCTGAAGTTGAAAGAGGATTACCTCTTGATCAAGAAAACATGAGTCTGTAGCTATTAGTGTGAGAACTCTAACTCCAAGTTATGTTTGCTATATTTTCCCAAACTAGCAGCCCAACAGAATCTCTGTAGGAGGTTGGTGGAGCTGAAAACTGCTAAGTAAGTTATTAGCCTTTATTTGAAAATTAGTTCCATCAGAGACATAGCACCATAAAAATAGATCAGGGGTATTGTTATTTTTGCTGGCATAATTAATACCATGTTGTTGAAAGGCTGATGGTCATTACACTATTTCTTCATATGAATAGGAATAGTCCTCATTTCAGGTTTGGGGGTTTGGGCCTTTTTATTTATTATATTTTTTTAGTGTGGGGCGGTAGTTTGATGATTAAACTGTATCTGAACTTTACACTGCTTTACATGAAATTTAGAGGCTATGACTCCAAGGAACAGATTTCGATCTGTTTAGATTAACAGATTGAGAATAACTCACCTTCAATAACTGTTACACAAATATACACCATCAGGTCAATAAACAAAACCACTTCACACTTTGACTTCCCAAAATGGAGATAGCTGATTTCTGTCTTACTATTTCCCATGCTTATGGAATCTCTAAGCAGATTATAACTACAGCATAAACAACCAAGAGGAAAAAATATGGAAGGTACCGGGAATTAGAGCAAATTGAGCTATAGAAATTTTAGAAATTATAGAAATTTTCAGACTGGAGTGAGACTCAGATGATGGGCATAAGATTCTCTAACTCTCTTCCTTTTGTTTGTAGCAACCCATTTCACCTGCGCTCACCTGGGAATGTAGGTGAGCTGAAGGAAGAGACTTCCCATTTTTACACAGTGGTAGCAAAATGAACCCACTCACCAAAATAAATAGCAACCTTCGAACGAGCTGTCAGGAATAATTTCAAGTTTTTCCTGAGGGTTCCATCTCCAGAAGAGACCAGACTTGATGTATTAAGGAAGGTCCCAGCAGCTGGTAAGTATTCTTCTAAATTATACAATAATCATAAAACATTAATAAACCTTCCTAGGTGGAAAATGGACTTGAGGGAGTAACTACAAACCAACTGTCTCAAATGTTACTCTAATCATCTCAGGAAGTAAGTTTAAAAGCAATCAAAATCTACCTCTCCTTGGGTTATAATTTTGGTCCTAATCCTTATTATTATGGGATGGTCCATCCCTCAGAGTCATCACAAGCCTAAAGGCCACACTCAAAGCTACACAGTCAGTGCCAGAGACTCCTGCATGAGAAAAGATACAGGGGGCGATGAGACCAGAATACCTGAGAGTGGGCTCAGCAACAGCAACAACATTTCTCCAAAAGGTGGCAGAGATCTCTGAAGCTGCTGCTTTGGCTGTGGCATTCGTAGACCACAGAGAGAGAACTGAGCTGGGTTAACCCTTGTCCCCGGTTCCTTTATGACCCCCTGCCATGTTCAGACATTGTCTTAGACCAAACTCTAAATGCGGCCTCGCTCCCCAGTGATAACCCCAAGCAAACACTGTGCTCTTGATAAATGAGCACTGTCAGCACTCAGGGCCTCCAGGTCAGGCTCTGGCATGGTGACCCCAGCCACACGACAACCTGATGACTGGCATGAGCATTAAGACGCTGAGCAGAGTGCGGCAGAAAATCTCAAAGCCTCCAAGTAAGAGCTACTGATGGATTGAAAATTCTGTTACAGAGTTCAAGGAGTTTTACATATCTGATTTCCGTCCTAGGCACTGTATCTTGCATTATTTTTAGGCAAGTCTTGCCTTTAAAGTTCACCCACGTATCCTTTGCATTCTTGTGGGTTAGTTTGGTACAACGGCTATTAGGTTAAGGCTGATTGTCTCCATTTTGTCAGATTCATACCACAGTCAAAACCAGTTCCCCTGAAAAGCATAGATAAGAAACCCAGGATTTTCCTTACTTTGAAACAATCAGGCAGACAGGTCACAAATAGCACAAAAGAGAAGTGGATGCAAAAGATTTCAACTTTCTGTGGTAATTGTGTTTGCACTTCCTTTTAACTTTTATGATGTATGAGCCACAGAAAGGTCTCCTTAAAGAGAAACAGGAAGAAGAAAGCACATAACCTTATCAAAAAAATACAGACAGCTAAATTCCTTCCCTTTGGTTATACTTTTTAAAAGCCCAATATAATTATTCACCCATTCCTATTCTGAAGTTGGTAATGATGATGGTAATAAACCTATTTCCTTTTCTTTGTGCTGTGAATTCAGTGAACTGAAGAATGAAGTTCCACAAAAGGCTGCTTAAGAAACATCATTTCTAGAACTAAGCCTGAAAAAAATGTCAGCACCAGAATCCGAGCTCCCAGATTCTATTAACAATTTAGTCAAGAGCCGAGGCTCCAGGATGCTAAGGAGAAAGGGAATATTTTCCACAGTCCTCAAGTGACCTTTCCCCTCCCCACAGTCTCTGGCAGACGCTTCCAATGGCACTTTACAGGCCACACAGGGGCCTCTTCCAGCTGTCCACAAGTCTCAAGGGAGTCATTTCTATAGGGCTATCAGAGAGAGAATACCACAGGAAGAAAGCAGGGGAGGGTTTGCAAGGTACTTTTTTTTTTTTTTAACTTTAAGTTCTAGGGTACATGTGCACAACGTGCAGGTTTGTTACATATGCATACATGTGCCATGTTGGTGTGCTGCATCCATTAACTCGTCATTTACATTAGGTATATCTCCTAATGCTATCCCTCCCCCCACCCCACGACAGGCCCCGGTGTGTAATGTTCCCCATCCTGTGTCCAAGTGTTCTCATTGTTCAATTCCCACCTATGAGTGAGAACATGTGGTGTTTGGTTTTCTGTCCTTGCGACAGTTTGCTCAGAATGCAAGGTACTCCTGATCCTTCCTATCCCCTTTCAGGGAAAGGCCTTAAATAAGAAAAATGTATGAAAGCCCCCTCATACCTTAGCTTTTAACTCACGTCTGGGATTATCTAAGGCAATGGTCATAAAATGGCTTTTAGAGCCTGCTGCACATTCAAGATCTCCAATTCCCACCCCTGCCCCACTTGTTCAGTGCTTCCGTCCCCTCACTGCTAAAGGATACTTCATTTCCAGCAGAAGCTTTTCAGCCAATGGTGCCCCAACTGCACAGCGTGCTGGGTTCCCATCCATGATGAATTTGAATGTTGGCTGCAGTTCCACTAGACACGGAGCTGCTGGGCATGAAAACTGATTGACAAAACGCTGCACAAAATAAGCTCCTCAATGGTATAAACACAGAACAGAGTGAGGCAGTGGATTTTAAAGTTTGCACCTTTAAAAAATATATGCCTATTATATTAAAGTCGATAGACTGAAAAATGACAACTAAAGAATGACACTAGTTAAAGCTTTAAGTGTTAGTGTCACCATACTTTTTCTAATCTGTTCTATTAACTTTATTTATTAGCAATGTACATCTGGGTTTAATCTCACCTCTGAATTATCACTACACTGAAGATTTAAACAAGAAATCAATTGCACTTTCCTCCTGGATATTTCCTGTTAAGGTTTACAGTAAAAAATATAATTCTTTCAAATATTTTTAGATATTTACAAAAAAGAAGAGTGACAGAAAAGAGTGAATGCCTGCTTTTTCATCTTACATAAAATGTCAAAACACATGCACACTTATTCCTCTTCTCTGCTTCACTTATTCTCCCAGGCACTTAGACTAGCTAATATATCATATATTTTACTCATTTATCTTGTAGCTCCTGGGTTAGAGTCACAGCTCCATGAAAGCAGGAATTTGTAACGCTTGTCAGTGCTATATCCTCTGAACCTAGAATAGTGATTGGCACACAGTAGGTGCTCAATAAATATGCCTTGGACCATGAAGAATAAAAATATCTGGATTTTGAAAGCAATCATTGGAAAGAATCAATCACAACGCTTAACATATTGGGGTTATTTTTTAGGTTGCCTGATTCATAAATTATGCAATGCTGAAAATAAGGTTTTTCACTTAATAAAGTTGTTTTTGCACATTAATTTATAAATAGCTCTGGTTGCATTTTCTTTTTGTTGTTGTTGTTGTTGTTTGTTGTTTGTTTGTTTTTTAGAGACAGAGGTCTCACCATGTTGCCCAGGCTAGATTTGAACTCCTGAGCTTAAAAGACCCTCCCACTTCAGCCTTCCAAGCTCCGCCCAGATTGATGCATTTTATGGTAATCCCTTTGTTCTCTTTTACAGATTTTTTAGTTCTGTATTATTTGAAAAAAAAAAAAAAAACCTGTAGATTTTACTTAACACATATTCAGTACTAAGGGAAATTACCGAATATAATAGAGGAGTTGGAACTTTGAATTGTGACATACTGGAAAAGAAATAATTTGTAGGAAGGATATATAGTACAACATAGTAAAACTATAGGCAATTTATTTTCTTTAAATTTTAGCAGATATTTTCTTTTTAAAAAATTTATTCAAATATCCTAGCTGACTACCTAGATCTCTCATTAAGGTTTGCTTATGTTTTCACAACATCATCAAAGGTGAATCTGACCCAAATCCTCATCTATAGAAATACATATATTTAAAATTGAAGATCCAGTCAAGTACTAAGCTCTCAAATTTTCTGACAATCCAACTTATCATGTTCCTCATGATGAAGCCAACCATAAGTAGAAATTTTTTTAAAATCTTAAATCCCAAAGAATATTTGCTACCCTCAAAACATTTAATGATACAAAGAAGACCCAACTTACATGTGAGAATTACTAGCGCACTAAAAATTATACAGGAGAAACATCAACTTCTCCTATTTTAGTTGAAAGCTATGCTCGTCCATCAATAACATGATTCCCTTTTGGACCCTAAAATCATATGGTTATGCTAACTGTCCTTGCTAGAAACTGAGGAAAATGTCTATAGCTATATAACATGACCCATTTACCAAACTTCATTCTATGACTACCAGAAAGCCATTTACTCTCCCCTCCTCTATCCTGTCAAACAAAGTAGGTCTGGCAAACAGAACACTCTCAAGAATAGTGATCATTTTTAACAATGGATTCATTTAATATATGTTTAAACTACATTAATGCTTTTCACCTAAGCAATCAATAGAATATCCATTGAATGCAGACATACACACATTTTGGACCATGTGTGCATATATATATATACACATACACACACACACATATATATATATATATACACACATACACACACATATATATACACATAATAATTACATATGTTAATTATACAAACTAATTTTATATCTTTGCCTCAAATGTCTTGTGATTTGATCATATATAGGATAAACACATGAGCTATATTTAAACACAAAGCCAAGGGTTCAAACTTCTTAGGAAGCCTGTAAATACACAGAGATCCAAAATGATCCCAGAGGACTTAAATTAAGCTGAAAATAGCATAAGTACCAACATATATTAAGAGATATGCCAAGGGGAGAACTAAGGTTTTCTATTTTTGAAAGGTTCCTGTGTTTCCTTATTTCTGTGAGGGAAACTCCTGACTTCTGGGTAATCTTTGGCTCCTGAGTGCTTGCCTGGCTCTAACCCTGTCTTGGATTGACCATAAGCTCCTGTTGCTCTCTTGCACTTGATGGTTTGCCTGAAATGAACTACTGTTCCTTCCTGACTTCTAGCTTCTGTGTACTTCCGGAGTCAACAAGTTCTGCATCCCTGCTTCAGCATCTGCCTTGGTTTTCCTAGTCCTGATTAATCACACCATTCCCACAATCCAGAAGAGTCTGGGCCTGTGATTCATCAGCAGAACATCTTGGAAGAGCTATACAACTTTTGCAGTGGATCTTTTCAGAATCCCCACTCTCCCAATTAGGAACTGACCAAAATGTCCCCAGGTGTGAGTTTACAATGATCCGAGCCTTGAAGGTAGTTCTAAGTTGTGAGTTAAATATGAATATGCAGTACCTAACACATAAGAAACACATAACAAAAACAGAATTTCCATATTATCTTGGAATATTTTTTTCTGGAAACTTCCACAAAATTTTAAAATTACATAAAATCACCAAATATCCCAAAGCCTTTCTGTAGTGAAAGCCAATGGAAAAAAAACAAAAACTACCTTGAGAGCTCTGGAGTTCTTACAAATATATGTGAAGAGAGAGAGAGATGTTAGATGGATTGCTATGTGGGAAAGAATATATTATTTTAGAGGAAAATAATCCAAATTATATTTTAAATACAATAGGTTCTTACAGTAAAGGAATCCAGTAATTAATATAAATGATTTTCTGAGGACAGGAGACTAAAGTATTAATGGATTCGATATGTGGCAGAGATGACTCTTTGCCCCTCAATATTTACTCCCATGTCATTATTTCAGTGTAGAACTCCCTAAGTTTCAGCTGGGCACGTGGATGTCCAGCCAGTCAGCATATTTCCCAGTCTCCCTTAGAGCTGGATTAGCCATGTTACAAAGATCTGGCCGTGGGGATGAGAGTGAAAGTGATGTGTGTCATTTCTGGGTCATATCCTTAGAGGGAGTGCTTGCCCTCCACTTTGTCTCCCACCCTCTGTCCCCGTGGGGCTGGAATGTGAAAAGTGTAGTGGTAAGTCAGCTTCAACCATAGGGAAAAGGACAACACCCTACTATACTGGTTCCCCCACCTTCCCTAACCCATTGGAAACACCTAGAGAATCTACATAAATACTGAGAATACTGAGGCCTGGCTCTCACCCCCACATACTCAGATTTCATTGGTCCTAGGGGCTGGTAGAGCAATAAAAGAAGCAGGAGTCTCTGAATGACCTGATGCCGCTAAGCTGCTAACCCCACTGGAACACCGCTGGGGTATATTTAATTTAAAAATTAAATAGCCAGAGTTCTAAGAGAGCATGCAAAAACGGTCATGTTGATTACATATGGCTTTCCTGGCCACAAACAATCCTTCCGCATTGTTCAAACTATTGTTATTTGGTCTCAGTTAAAGCAGCTGAACAAATATCCTTACAAATAAACACAAAATTCTGGCCTTCAGGAAAAAAAGAATATGTTAAGTACAGGTAAGAAAAAATACTCTTCTTTCTCCAAAGGAAAAACTAAAGTAAAACTATTGAAAACGAAAAAGTACAGTTTTAGCATAATCCGGGGAAATGATGGCTGAACTACAGATTTATTAAAGAAAAAACAAAAAATAAACTAAAAATATTAGACAAAGATAGAAAAAAGATACTAAAGTTGGCCAATTCATTAATGATTTGCATAAGTCAATGAGGCCTTGGTATCAAAATGTGATGATTTTAGGACAGAGTTAAATAAATATTGATTTCTCTTATAGGCCCATTTTTGACAGGACATAGGTTAGACTGCTTTAAGACATGGTCTTAGTAAGAAAGAATAAAGATATAGTCTCCTTCTATTTTGTTGCTCTGTCACCCTGAACATGTACCTTCCATTTCATGTTCTAAAATGGCTGCCCCATCACCTGCCATCACATCCTCATACCAGCCAGGGAGAAGAGGGAAAGGAGAAAAGAGAATGCACACTCTTCACAATAAGGGCACACTGCAGAAGTTATCCAGGCCACTTCTGCTCACACCCCACTACCCAGAACCTTTACACAGGCCCACACTTATCTGCATGGGAGGCTGAGAAATGTAGTCTTAAGCTGGACCTAAAACTTTTATCACTATAGAATAAAAGAACATCGGGTATTGGGGACACTTAGAAGTCTCTGCCAGAGGTTTCATTATGAAGTGGTACAAGAAAACTTGAGATAAAGTTGTGTCTAGAATATTCAAAATACATTTTGTAAATATATAAAATATATAAAATTGGCCAGGCATGGTAGTTCACACCTGTAATCCCAGCATTTTGGGAGGCTGAGACAGGTGGATCATCTGAGGTCAGGAGTTCAAGAGCAGCCTGGCCAACATGGTGAAACCCCGTCTCTATTAAAAATACAAAAAATTATCCAGGCATGGTGGCAGGTGCCTGTAATCCCAGCTATTTGGGAGTCTGAGGCACGAGAATCGCTTGAACCCGGGAGGCAGAGGTTGCAGTGAGCCGAGATCATGCCACTGCACTCCAGCCTGGATGACGGAGCAAGACTCTATCTCAAAAAAATAATAAATAACAATAAAATATATAAATACAAATATATTTATATATAAAATTATAGAAAGCCAAATTTGACACAGTTATACAGTATAGAAAATGAAAGCCCCCTTCATCCACATACCTCTGGGAAAATAATGAATTCTTAAAATAATCTTGGAGTATGTGGGTGCGGGACTAACATTTAGGTCAATTAATACAGCATAATAATGCCTTTCCATAGATCTTCTCCTAGTGCTACTGATAGAAATAAGGCTTTCGAATGGGAGATGTTATTTCTGGAATCCTAAGATTTCTTTCTTTGGGGCAACAGTCTCAAATAAGAAAAGGCTGGAACTCCTAGGAAGCATGAAAGCAAGGCCAAGTTGAGGCATTACAAGGAACCAAGGGAAAACATTAGCATTTCTTGCACAATCTCTGAAAATGTGTCACCATCTATAAAGCCTCTCCTACTGGCAAGAAGACAACTTAAATAGATAATTAAAATAACAAAAGTGGCAAAGCAAAATCAAACATAGATATCAATCCATATTTGACTCTCTCCGAGAAACAAAGTTTTCAGATGAATAAAAATGTTTATCCATCTATATTCTATATTGTGATATTTTCACTGTAAAACCAGAGAATATTTTTATATCGGTATTCTAAATTTAATCAGATGGAGTCATTTCTTAAGTACTATACAATTTAACCTTTCAAATGAAGGGTTTGCCTTTTAATGGAAAAATATGCATTTCACATTAATGACAAAACACAATGTCCTTGGCTAAGATATTCTCGAGCAAAATAGATCCCTTTTTGTACACTATGGTCCCTTATATGTAAGGCTATACAACAAATTTATTCAATAAATCAAAGTCTGAAATCACCGATAGTAACTAGAAGTGCTTAAAAATCATAACTTCAAATTAACATATTAAACATGTTAATAATTAACATAATTAACATTCTTAAACATAATTAACATTCTTAAAATTTCAATCATTGAACTCTTGGATCAAATGCAATAGTTTATGAAAATGAGGGAAAAACTTTTTAAGCAGTTATTATTAGATGTATCATCATGTGAAGTTATGTTCAATATCATGGAAAAAGTGACCCAGCCACACTTTTAATCAATGAAACATTTACTACGGAATGCTTTTCCTGAATTTTTGATTGTTTGAGGCAGCTACAATGTTATAAATCAAAGATGATTTTAATATGGCTAATGCAATTTTAATAAATTGTAAATTCTTCTATTTACAATTATAATTAAATCAAAGATCTTGATTTTAACATAGCTAATAATATAATTCTAATAAATTCACATTTGAAAAATTTTAATAAATTTAATAACACTTTTAATGAAGAACAAAAATCCATCTCATGAAAAGTAAATATAAATAAAATGTTTAAAGAAATAACGCAAACTAAAACAACTATTTTTAGGTCAAACTAATAGTGCTGAAAACACAGACATAATAATTTATGAAAATATAATACCAGGTATATACTAAAAGAATACTTAAGAAAACACTGTTTAAAACAAGTGCTGAAGAAACTATAATCACACTAAAATGTCAGATAAATCATTTTCTTTTTTTTTACATGGCTAATGACTGATATGTGCATTAAATGTAAAATAGAAGCTTTATACTATTTGCACCATGGTTTAAAAAATGGTTGTCATTATTTCTGAGATTTGAACCTATTCATACTAGATGTAATAAACCAAAAGTGCTTACGTCTCTACTTGAGCTTCTAAATTTATAAGTCGTGTTTACGAAAATCACATTTAAAAGAATAATTGAACAAAGCCTATCATACATCCACCCTCAGATGTCCAAGCTCAATTCCCTTTTCTATTCCTGAAAGTGTGTGTCCAAATCATTACTGTTCTCTTCAGGGAACTGCCCTCTCAGCAAGAACAAACAACAAAACAAGAACAAAACAAAACAGAACATCAGACAGAAAACCAGAGTTTAACTTCATAGAGGAAGAACGACCATCAGGTAGCAAGCAACCTCCATACTTGCCTCTCCCCTAGAGTGGCCCTTGTCCTTACTCCTAAGTTCCTTCTGGAGGAAAGCCACCCTCCCTGCTGGCTCCCAGAACACTCCCCCTCCTGCATTCCCTAGGCCCCGCTGGAGTTCTCAGAACCTTCTTCTATTAAGCTTGTCCTTATGCCTCCAGGCTTGGAAAAGACAGGGTGACTGGCAGACCAGGCTGGTGACTCTCAAGCTGGTCTGAGCACGTGCCAAGCACAGTCTGTGGATAGACAAGACAGCAGAGAGGGAGACAAGCTTGGAGTTTAGGGAGGGAAAAAAAAAAAACACTTCCGGCCGGGCACCGTGGCTCACGCCTGTAATCGTAGCACTTTGGGAGGCAGAGGTGGGGGAACTGCCGTAGCTCAGGAGTTTGAGACCAGCCTGGACAACACGGTGAAACCCCGTCTCTACTAAAATAGAAAAAATTAGCCGGGTGTTGTGGCATGTGCCTGTAGTCCCAGCTACTCAGGAGGCTAAGGCAGGAGAATCCCTTGAACCCAGAAGAGGGAAGGTTGCAGTGAGCCAAGATCGCACCACTGCGCTCCAGCCTGGGCGACAGAGCGAGATCAATCAATCAGTCAATAAATAAATAAATAAATGAAAAGGAAGAAACACTTCCTACCTATCAGGACTTTACCTAATCAGAAGCTGATTTGAATTTCAGGCCAGCCCTGTGAGGTATTATCAAATGTGTTTTCCAAATATGAAACTGAGACATACAGAGGCTGTGTTGTTTGCCCAAAGAGAGAGTTTGTAAGTTTCAGTACGAGGATTTTAAACCAGTTCATCAGATTCTGTGCCATGCAGTTCACCTCACTGTCCCAATGTGGGAGGGAAAGCCTCTAGTATGTGTTCACAAGGGGCCACAAAGACCATCCCAGGCAGTTCCACTAGCTGTACACTGGAGAAGCAGCAGAATTTTTAAAATACACAAGTGACAGCTTGCCCATTCTTAGTTTTACTATGTTTTACTATGGGTATGTTACACAGCAAGATGGCTCAGAAAATTCAGAAAATTTTGCCCTGTCTTATCTCCCAGTGCCATGGGGGTGCTTGCTATGCTTCCCCCAAAGATGCCATTTGCCCTCTGCCACTTTCTGTTGTCGCTGCTTTAGTTCCCTTTTTATTGTCTCTCTCCCCTTGGCTAGGCTCATCTGTCTTACCCATCCCTAGACAAAAGCATCCCCTTCTCTCCTTGCAGTTACCACCAAAGTCCTTGAATAGTTTATCCATCATCCTTCACATCCTCAGCTTCCACTCATGTCTCAACTGGTTCTGACAGTCTGGCTTTTGCTCACACGCTCTACTGAAGCTAAAACCCCAATGACATTCTAACTGCCAGATCCAGCGACCCCTTCAGTCTTTACACACCCCACTTCCCTCAAGTCCTGCCACTTTAAAGAGACCTTTCTTTGAAAACTAGATCCTTCCTTGGCTTTCAAAGTATCACCTTCTCCTAGTTCTTTGTTTCAGCCTTTGATAGCTCAACGTCACCTGCACACTCTACTCTTCCTCCATCTTTTAAATATTGACTCTCCAACTTACTACCTTTTGTTTGTGTATTTTCTTCCTCTAATTGCTCTCCTTGTGTCATCTCACTCAATTGATGGTTTCAAAATACATGGTTAGTTAATTTTTAGATCTCTCACTTTTGGCCCAAATTATTTCTCAAGTTCCACATTCTTATCTTCAAAAATCATAGTAGTATTTGTGGCTCAGCTCAACATGTCCAAAAGCAAATTCATTTTCCTTCTCCTCCTAGTGCTGTTCTGTCCCCTGCATTCCAATTCTCAGTCAATGACACTACCCATCTAGTCTTCAAAACTAGAGAACTAGCCCCATCCTATGTTCTCCATTCTATTTAAACCTTCACTTCTGAGAGTACACAAAATATTAAAGCTTCTACCCAAAAAAGCCCTCATAGTTGGGCGTTGGATTTGTTTGTGGTTTGGTTTAGGTTTTTTGTTGTTATTGTTCTTTTATATTTTCCATTGCTTCTATCCCAGATCAGACTTTCCATGTTTCTTACCTGGACTAATGCAATGACAGACTTTTAATGGGTAACTAGACTTCAATCTTTGCTCCTCAACCTTGTCAACAGAATTCTCTTGCTAAGAAACAATTCTAACCACAATAGCTACTATTTTTATTTTAAAGTAATTGGTATTATAATAGGGTATAATTATAAGACTGTTTCAGACCCCCAAATGTGAGGATCTGCCACACTGAGGTCACATAGCACATGCTGCACTCTGGGGATGGATAATTCTCCCAGTATAGCACATTTCCTCCTCCTCCTTTAGGAGCCAGCTCTATCATCACCTCTTTCCAAAACTTCCCTTGACTCCCCAACTGAAAGAATCTCTATTGCCTCCATGTGACTTTGCTCATGGCTCTAGTGTCGCAGCTCCCATTGAGTATTGTGATGACCCAGCACCTAACATAAGCTGCGTTTGTCTGCACAGGCTGCCATAATAAAATACCACAGATTGATAGCTTAAGCAGAAATTTATTTTCTCACAACTCTGAAAGCTTAGAAGTCTAAGATCAAGGTGTCAGTAGGTTTAGTTTCTCCTGAAGCTTCCCTCCTTAGCTTGCAGAGGCCTGCCTTTTCCCCATGTCCTCCCAAGGCCTTTCCTCTGTACACCCCAGTATCTCTCTGTGTGTCCAAATCTCCTCTTCTTTGAAGGACACTAGTCAAACTGAATTAAGGTCTACCCTATGAACTTATTTTAACTCGATCACCTATTTAAAGGCCCTATCTACAAATACAGTCCTATTCTTAAGTATTGGGGATTAGGACTTCAACATATGACTCCTGAGGAGGGACACAATTCAGTCCATAACATAAACCTTAAGCATAATGTGCTGAATCAATCATCTTTGCCTGGAAGAGTCAGGTCATGACTTAAAGAGTTTGATTTCAGATGCATTCAAATTCTGTTTTGTTTGCTTTTGCTTTGTTTGCCTGTTTGTCTGTTTTCTTGAGTGCCTGCTATTTACAAAGCCCTGTATTTAGGCCAAGAAAAGCATACATAGGAAGTAAATGCAAACCCCCTTTTCTCTGGGAATTTGCCATCTAGACAAATGTTTTTTCTAACTGCTTTTACGAAAGCTCAAATCTGGGAAAGGTAGAGCCATGCACAGAGGAGCCAGGGTGGCAATACTGAAGCCATAAAATCTAGCTCTCCAGCAGCCCTTGCAAGGGCCTCTGGAGCTCCAGGGAGCACAATTTGAAAGAGCTAAGAGACATGCATATATTAAGCTGAATAATAGAGTGAGGATGCAATTGTTTAAACTCCAAGGCGCCATACTAACTATGGTTGTTGTTACCTGGAATATAAAGTTTTCTCACTGTCTTAAAATCAACCAATGAGCATTTATAAGAATAGCATTAAAAAGACTACACTAACAGAAGGAAAACAAAGAAGGAGGAAACAAAGAAGAGAATTTGGGACATATAGAAAGGGTAGAAGAGGAATATAACAGAAACAAAAATTCTATCTAATGATGATCATAGGCATGGCTTTTTGTAACAACTGTAGCATCAGCAAGATAACAGTAACTACTTATAGGACCCTCTTATGAGCCAGATGGGCCAAGCCCAATGCATGTATCATATCATCCTTACAATACCCCTGAGAAATGCTATTGTTCTCCATTTTACGAATGAAGAAAAAGGGGCATGAAAAGTTAGGAATGTGTTTAAAATCACAAAGCAAATTAGAGATGGGACTCAAATATTAAGGTATCCAAGGCCAAAGCCTGGACAGGCAACAAACTTGAAAATATTTTGTTTATGACAAGACACATAGCTTGAAGTCACTGTTTTAATATGCCCACAATGTGGACTAGCCATGCATTCTGGTTTGCCAGGAACAACCCCAGTTTCCATCTGTTTCCCAGTGTCATTATTAATAGCACTCCCTTTCACTCTCAGAAGTGTCCCAGTTTAGACAGTAAATTATATAGTCATCCTGCCTCAATGCTACTGACCCACAATGTAACTGGCCTACACAATTTTCCAGGCCCAGTGCAAAATAAAAATGTGAGGTTTCTTGTTCAAAAAGCAGGGGGCTGTGGGGGAATGCTGTTAAAGGTACTGAAATATAAAGCTTTTTTCTTTCATGTATCTGCTCTGCTCATGTCCACCATCACATCAGACTTCATTTGCAAAACACAAGGTCAAAGATAAAATTGGCAAGAATTTCAAGATGGCAGTAGCAGAGCATTAAAACAAGCTGGGCATCCTTCTCAGCTCAGAACCGTGGGCCACTGCACAGGATGTGCATCCATGAAGCCAGCCCTGGGTCTTCCTTTTCTCTGTCCCCTCACATGAGTCTGTCATCTTGGCAGGCTCTGTCACGGGTTTGCAAACAGGAAACAGGTTGTAACTTACTATTGTCCAGACTTGGGATGTTAAAAACTGGATGTTAGGTTCATATAATCATTTATTTAGAAGAAATGTTTGAAAATATTTTTAATAAAGCCCAAAATTTCATTTCCCTAGCAAAACAAGAACATAAATTCAAGCAAATTAGGTCACTCTCTACCATTTTATCTGTGACCTAAAAATAATTAATCTAGATAGTGTAACCTATCCATGACCTCAAACAAAAATTTAAAATATATGAAACAATAGTGCATGCAAAGTCTTTAATACCTCACTATCTGATTTAAATCATGTTTCTGTTTTAAGGGCAGGTATCACATGTTTAATTTGAAATTTTTTGCTGCATAAATTCATATGTGCCTGAGCAAAACTGAAAATTCTACTATCTATTTAGACCAAATGGAAGAAAACAGGAAATCAAAATGTTCAGGATGATTGAGGCACCATCCTTAAAAATGGAGTGGGAGGATAGAGGATGGGTCAACTCATCGATTCATGCATGCACTCAACAAGCATTTCTTGAGGACCTACAATGTCACAAGCACTGCACACAATTATGGAAAGCACAGGCACACAAGGTGGTATGTCCCTGTCCTCAAAGAGGTCTAACAGAATGAGACCAAAGTAAACAAATGCACACATCAACTACTTTGGGTACTATGGAAGAAGGAAATGCAGGGTAGAGTGGATACAAAGCCAGAAGCACCTGGGAAGAAGGGGCTAACTGAGCCTTGAAAGCCCAGTAGGAATCCACCAGGTACAAAAGAAAGGCCCCAGGAAGAACAAAGGCAGAAGCCTGAGGAAGCACAGCCCACCATGGAGTGGCCAGGTGAAGACACAGAGCTTTGTTCAAACAGCAGTGTGTGCCTGGGGGCAACTACAGAGAAGATGCAGATAGACCCATTCCATAGCGTAGAGAAGAAAGGCAACACTCATGGGCTGTCTTGGGGATGGCAGTGGGGGAAGATGCTCCTTCCTTAAAGGCCAAAGTGTGGGAATTGAGGAGAGAGAGGGCTCAGAAATAGGAAAGATTTTAGAAAAGCTTTTCCCTCTAGCCATATTTCTTTTTTTGTTTTTTGTTTTTTGTGTTTTTTTTTGAGATGGAGTCTCGCTCTGTCACCCAGGCAGGCTGGAGTGCAGTGGCATTATCTCAGCTCACTGCAACCTCCACCTCCCGGGTTCAAGTGATTCTTCTGCCTCAGCCTCCTGAGTAACTGGGATTAAAGGTGTCCACCACCACGCCCGGATAATTTTTTGTATTTTTAGTAGAGATGGGGTTTCACCATGTTGGCCAGGCTGGTCTTGAACTCCTGACCTCAGGTGATCCACCCGCCTCGGCCCCCAAAAGTGCTGGGACATATGATCTTTTTATAAAGCTAATAATACCATTTTGTTTGCTTAATTATAGGGCGGTTAAGTAAAAATATGTTCTTAGTAGAACTAAAAATATGTTTTCTACCTCTTCTTCCTCTTCATAATAAAGATTAGTCATCCTTCATCCATGTTAATGCCTTAAAGCAATAATAGAAATGATTAATGACTAATCTAACAAATATTTAATTTGACTTAGGAGTAAACTATCAATTTTTGGCAACAAATTTACCACTCGACTTATTTAATACTATGGCTAACTTTTAAAAATAACTTCTATTGCTTGTTTCCATCTCTGATCATTCCCTTAGGATAGGTTCCTACAAGAGGAATTACCAGGCCAAAGGGTTTGAATAGATTAAAAGCTCTTGGTACATATTAGCATAGTCTAATATCAAAACCAGAGTGACTACATTAACTTCAGGTAACCAAGAAAACTCCATGGGGAGTAAATGTTGCTATAAATAACACCCTAAAAAGAAAATCTAATAATGTATTATAAATAGATCTCAGGCTTTGTAAGCCAGAGTAAACTTTTATTTAGGATGACATTCAGACTAATTAGTGCATTGGTGCATATAAACATAAACAGGCATAAATGACGCACAAAGAAAACGAAAAGTGGAAGAGCCCATAAATTCTGAAAGAGATAAAAAGAAATCATGAAATGATGTTCTCCTTATAAAAGGGGAAAATTTATTTTATACTTTCCATACTTTCTTACCTAACTCTATATACTAATAGTAAGTTTTCTGTTGTAATGATCAGGTTTAAGATTAGAAGAAAAACTGATATTTTAAATACAGATCAACAGATTGGCTTTTAATATAATTAGATTAACTGTCTGCAAATTAGCATTCTGCACAGTACTTTGTTCACAGATCTTCAGAAAGAGTAATTATGTAAGAAATGACTCAGATTCTTCAAAAGACAAAGAACTTTGTTACCAAAAAAGTTTCATGAAAGCCAAATTTAAAGCTATTAAAAATCAAATCTTAAAAACATACTTTTTTTACAATCTTTGTTACAAGGAAGTATATAATAATTCTATAAATCACCAGTTACCAGGATATTCTCAAATACCTGTACATTTGCAGAGAATGTGGCCCCTGGAAGTCAAGTATATTGATTTTGAGAAGTCAACCATAATCCAGCCTATACATTTTTACATCACTTGAGACACTGTTCTTTCCTTCTTGCCACAGCCAAGAAGTGAATTTTATCTGTCATGATTATAAGCAGAAAGTTGACAGATTTCAGAACACTAAGCAGGAAGTTTGGCACCTGAAATATTTTCCTTCAGACCAAGGGGGCATGGAATTGGTTGTTGGAAGGAGAAGGATTTGGATGAGATCACAAAAACTAAAGCTCCTGGTTCTTTGAATGATGCTCTCCCAGGAATCTGGGTGGAAAGAAGCCAAGGCTCAAATTCTTTGTCTTTTCAGCAGTGAATAGGAAAAATTCAACTTTTGAGTGTTATCTCAGCAGTTACTTTCACTCAGTTTTGCCCCTTCGGCCCTAAAATGAATGAAACGTTTTCAAAGCAGATGGCAGTGAGTCAAGCAGAAACGTGGAATGTAAGTACATCCCCACTTCCACGAAGTCCCGAAGCTTGATTACAGCACTCTCATGGGCCATGTAAACAGGGGACCAGAAACTGAGCAGAAGACAGATTTAAGCTGGGGGGAGGCGGGGAATTGTAAGACTAGGACGGGGTGAGCACCACATGTGGCTTTAATATCCAACAGCTGCTAGAGATCATCACCCCGCTGCTCTCTCTGTACCCCTACACCAGAATCCTCTGTCTCAAAGATCGTAACTAAAGCGGCCACTGCCATGTTATCTGAGTAACGAACTCGAGCACATTCAAGGATTTTTTTTAACTTAGTGTACCTGAATGTAGCCGACTGGACCTTTAATCACTAAACCAAAGCTTTAAAACAGAGTCTCCAGGAAAGAACAAGAAGGAAAATCAATTACACAGTGCACTTGAGCAGCCTGGGGAGGCGGGTAAAAGAAAAGTGAGGGAAGATGGGGCAGCCGGGATTCCCTGGACTGGAGCTCTCTTCTCTAGAGCTAACTTTTCAGACCTGGAGGTCTCCAAGGCCCCCGCAACTCAGTGAGTCTCGGGGCACTAACAAATCCCCGCGGGGCTCACCGCGCCCGCGAACGCAGCGTCCACACGTGGATTCCCGCGCCTGTGATGCCCCGACCCGTCCCGGGTCCCCGCACAGACAATGCGGCGCGCGCTCCCCGCAGCCACCCCGGGACCCGCGCCCCGCGCCCCGCGCCGCCCGGACGTCCCCCCGCGTCTGCCGGGGACACTCACCGACACCAAGAACTCCAGCGTGCCCACATAGTCCCGCTCGGTCTTCTGGAGCTCGCTGAGCACGCACACGCGCAGGCGGAGCTGCTTCTCCAGGTCCTTGGCGCTCTCGGCGCGGCTGTCTCCGCGGCTGTCCTCGCTCATGGTCGGCGGCGGTGCTGACCCGCGCGCCCGCTGCTGCCCGGCCCCCGGCGGCGAGAATGGAAAGTTGCCGCCTCCGCCAACTCCGAGGAGAGACAGAAGACTTTACATGCTGGGGAGAGGCTGGGCGCGGGGAGAGGCTGGGCGCAGGGAGAGGAGGGGATCGGGCTGAAATCCCGGCGCGGGGGGCGCGGGGCTCCGCTGAAGAAACTCCTGGGAGTGGGGGCTCCGGCCAGGCCCTGCGCGCCCGGCCCCGCTGCTCTGGCCTCACACGGCCGGGGCTGGAGGGGAAGCGGCTTCGGCAGCCACAGCAGTGACTTGGACATTAATCAAAAGCTTTGTATCCATGTGACTCCGACCCTTTACCCTTCGCCAAATCTCAGGAAAAAGGAAACACAACCCTGGGGAAGTGCTGCGTACTGGCTAATCGCACACACGCGCGCGCGCGCGCGCACACACACACACACACACAGCAGCAGCACTTGAGATGGAACTCACAGGAGGTTCCCAATCCCAGGGACACACACTCCAAGGCGCAGCTGGAGGGTTACTCCTAAGCCTCCGCTATTGTTTAATGTGTTTTGTACAAATCCTGAAAGCAAAGAAACAAGTCCCCACGGTTACATAACTGGATGGGAACAAAAACAACCACGGTATTGACCCTCCCTGTTTGAAAAGAAACACATTGATTTTTGGTTTCATTCAGGCACAAAACAGGTTTGCTTTTAAAACTCTCCAACTGAGAATAGTTCACAGGGCAGACACCCTCCAGTCTGAGCTTGGAAAGTCAATTAGCATAATAAATGAAGACACTATGGGAAAATGACAGCCTCTGCTCATGCAATAAACCCCAGATAAAATAAGCATCACCCTTGTACTGTGCTGTTTTCCATGTCTACAACTTTTTTCAACATCAAGATAGTATGCAAATCCATTGAGAGGCGAGGGTATTTGTGCCAGTTTTGTTTCTAAGAGCTGCTGTGATTTAAGACGGCGTCACTAATTGAAAAGATAAAGCTGTTGTTGAATGCTCATCAGAAGATAGAAAGCTAGATAGATAACGGAAATAATCTTAGGTTTTTGAAGATAGACACACAGAACATTCTTGATTTTAAAGTGTATTGCCTTTTCTCACTTGGAAACTAAGCCTTAAATATTTCCAATAGATTTAACAAACAAAACAATTTATATATTTTTTTTGAATTGGTATTATACACATATTTTCCACAGATCAACTTCAAACAGTCTAAAACTAATGGCATTTAAATAAACTGAAGAGTGAATAGAGTTGATGCAAGAAAGTGGTATGTTAATTCGTTGCAGTCACTGAAAGCATTAGCAAAACTCTAAAACATAAAGATGCTTTTCACTATATTTACATTAAAATAATTACCTATTGGTTTTCCAGATAATGTCCTTCCAGAGCATAGTGTGACGACCATTCCCCTCTGTAACCACACAAAGAAGGATTGTACTTTCTTTGTATATTAAATATAAAATTTTCAAATGATGTACACAAAGCTGATGGGCAAGATGTGATTTTCCTCTTTCTTTTACAAATGACCATTTAGAGGTAGCCAAGAGCAAAGGGCAAACAACGTAGACAGCTTCACACCCTGTGGCAGAAGAACAAAGGGCAAAGCATATTAAAGAGCAGACCTCACAGCACCTAGTAAACAATAAACAAAAGAAGCGGAAGACATAGGAAGCACACATCCAGAAATGAATGGGAAATGCAAGCATGACTGAACCTTCTCCCCACGTACTACAGGCAGCATTTCTTCCTCCCCAGGTCTGCACCTTTCCCTAGGGAAAAAAGCAAATAAATAAAGCAACTTTCTATCAGTTGTTCTCCTAGATAAAATAGAATATCTTGTACTAATTGTCCCCAGTAAAGAACTGCTTATGCAACTTCCTTCTATCAAAAAAGTAGTCTATGGACAATCCGTTAGGGCTGCAGGCTCATCTCTGAAAGCAGGACACTTGAGTTTGAATCATTAATGGGGTTTTACCCATCCAAAGCATTTACCTCAATTCCACAAACATGCACTGAGGATCCCTACGAGCATTGCATAGTGCGAAGGCCCAAGAGCCACAGAGAAGAGACCCTGATCTGCAGACACGTATTTCTCAAGGTGGCTCACAGACCATTGAATTACAATCACCTGAGGTCTTGTTAAAATGAACATTGCTGGACCCCACCACAAATTTGTTGAATGAGAATCCCAGAGATATCTGCCCTAAATTCTCTTACCAAGGTCCTCAGATTGTTCTTAAACTCACTAACGTTGGAGAACCACCATCTAAAGACTTACAATTGAGTCAGGAAGAGGGTCAAAGTGACATGTGTCTGTTTAAAGGTAAGATGCAATGAATGCCTTGCAAAAAGTAAAATGGTGTGATGGAAGCTAGCAGAAAAATATTCATTTTTAACTGTGTAAATTCAAATTTCTCTCGGAAGTGCTTGTGTAGAAATTCTTAAGATTAAATTAAAGTTTCTGAACACACTTCTACTCCTTGGTCTACTCCTCAATATCATTTATAATTAATGAACAACTTCAGGACACCATGTAGTGCTTTCTGCCAGCCGCCTCTCAGTGTCTTCTATTGTGCTGGCCAGAGTTTTTAATTCCTCATCAAAGACATAAGAGCGTAAGAAAACAGGGCTGGAGTATCTGGAAACCTTCACTTTGATGGTAAATAAGGTCTTTCATAAACTCTGAATGTGCTGTATCCCTCCCCACTTCCTCTATTGAAACTTTAGGCCCTTTCTGCCAGGAAAAGGAAAGCAACAACCAAAATGATGGACAGGATCCAGTATTTTTCCTCAAATACTAACGAGGTTGAAGCATCCAGTGAAAAGGAGATGGGAGAAAAGAAAATAGAGGGGAGAACAAGTAGGAAACTAGCTCAGCCATTGAATGTATTCCATATGCATGAACTTGGTGTGGTTAGAATCCATTATCATATGGGAAGTTAAGGCTGGAAAATCACTTGTGCCCAGGAGATCAAGGCCACAGTGAGCTATGATCACACCACTGCCCTCTAGCCTGGGTGACAGAGCAAGACCTTGTCTCCAAAAAGAAAATAATAGTAATAATAATTTGTTATCATAAGGTTCAAAGAGTCAAAGCACAGGGCACAGTAAGCTTCCTTTTGTGAGGCCCAGAGAAGGGCTACTCCTACACTAAAAGCCTAAAAAATACAAAGCTGCCTTTTTGGAAAAAGAGAACTCCGTGGTCATATTTCAGATAGAGGTCATTTTAGCCTTTCTGCCATTTCACTAGATCAAATTTGATGCTAAACTTCAGTAAAAGATACAGCACAGCAAATAGAAGGTTGCTTTATTGCGTGCCTGTCTTGTTAAATAGGGAACTCTAAGAGTCAGATTGCTCTTTATCAGTAAATTACACAGTAAAGCTCTTTATACAGTAAAATGGATTCTGTCATTTTGTTTACTATTCTGGCCTATAATAGACAACTCTAGATCATATATATATATATATATATATACACACACACACGTAAATTTATATATTTCCATACATATTTTATGTATGATATATGTTTATATATGTATGTATACATATATGTGTATATATATAAAATGTATATATATTATATACATATAATTATATACAGAAGACTATCATAGACACTGGAACTATATTAATACACGTTTAAGGCTCTTGGACAATAAGTAATTCTAAAAATATTTATTAATTTATTTTACAATTAATGCTTAATCCCCTGGTAACTTCCACTTAATTTTTTTGGCAATTTACTCATAACAAGCACAGGATGTTCTAGAGCATGTAATTAATTCTACGATACCAGTATAACAAGTTTAGAATAGGTATTGCTTAAAGGATGAAATGCAGTTTTCATAAACCATATTTTATTCTCTAATACAATGTTTTATGGCAAACTAAATCAATGTTTGGATAGTATTACTTTAGCAAGAATCTAAAGTTCTTAGATGCAATCATTTTCACATCGGACTAGCTTTAGACCAAATCATCATCATAGTCATCATCTAACGTAATGGATAATCACTTTCTCATTATGAAAACTTAATCTACAATCATCCCAGTAAAATAAACAGCCAATTTTTGTCTGTGAGTTGTCTCCGAAGAATATCATCCTTGCAGTGTCCATCTGACTTCTAAGCCTTCCCTCCCCATCACTTCCTTAAAAAATCTGCAACTGCACATGCCTTCAAGCTATGCTACATTACTCTTCTTCCTGGAAAAATTTCTAAAGAGTTCTACTCATTGCCTGTGGTAGGCAGAATAATGGCAGCCCAAAGATATTTGCATCTTCAGCCCCAGAACTATAAATGTCACTTTACATGGCAAAAGGCAATTACCTGCTGATATAACTAAGTTAGGGAACTTGAGAAGGAGAGATTTTTCTGAATTATGTGGGAGTTGGGGGTGGGCAGTATAAGCACATGAATCCTTAAAAGCAGAGAAGATTTTCAGGTATGATTATACCATTATAGAATGGTCAGAGAGATGCAACATTGCTGACTTTGAAGATGGTGGAAGGAGCCACAAGCCAAGGATCATGGGTAGCCTCTAGAACCTGGAAAAGGTCCTCCAGAGCCCCCAGAAGGAACACAGCCCTGCTAACACTTTGATTTTAGTCCAGTAAGAACTTACAAGACAGTAAGATAATAAGTGTGTGTTGTTTTAAACTACTGAGTTTGTTATAATTTGTTACTACAGCAAAAAACTAATACATTGTCCTCACTTCTTTACCTCCAAATCTTTTCTCAACCCCTATAATGTGGCTACTCTCCCACTGCTGCAATGACACTCATCTAATACAGATCACTAATGTCTTCATGTTTTTAATTCCAAGGCATGCTTTTCATTTCTTGTCTTATTTGACCTTCCTGCAGCATTTGACAGTGTTGGTTCTCTCTCATCCTAGGAAAACTTTCTTCTTCTGCCTTCTAAGATATCAATGTTCTCTCATTCTTTGGATCCCTATACCCTTTCCTTGCAGAGTTCTCTTCCTGGACCCATCTCTAAATCTTTAAATTCTTAAATTGTTTTCTACAAGTTGATGTTCTTTGGAGCTTGGTCCTCAGCCTTCTTTTTCTTAGTCTCTCTGGGTCATTTATTCATCATTTCCTATTCCCAATTAATCAAGGATTGCCCCACTGGGCATTCATTGACTCCTGTACTTCCTTGTTGCCATCAGTGCCAAGAGGCTTATGCAGATAAGATTTGAGTCAGGAAGCAAGAAGGGTAAAACACTCTTTTCTTTTTGCTGTATGCAGTTGTGGAAGCACCTGTGGAACCGGTCTCATGGTCATCAGGAATAAGAGAAGAGGTCAAGAGAGTTTTTCCTGGAATACAAGAGGGTTCTGACCCTGCTCCAAATCCTTCAGAATAAAGGCAAATGTCATGTATCACATGAGGACTCTCTGGCCACATTCCATGCCACTTTCCACTTGGCAATGTGCACCCCCGCCACCGTAGAGTACTTTGACAATTCTTGCAATGCCAAGCTCCATAATGCAGTCTTTTTCTCCTAACAAAGCACTGAGTACACTTTATCATAATTGCAGATCAATTGACAAGATTCTCTACAGACAGACAACAGTGTCTTGAAGGAAAGGACCCAGAGCCTTCCCAGAACCTGGCATGCAATTGTAATTCAATAAACATTTGCTAACTGAATATATGAATGAATTGATAGAATAATAGAACACAATAGAACTCTGTTGGCCTTCTAGAGCTGAATCACTCTATCTCTAAACAAGATAAGTCTGACTTGGTTTTTTGTTTCTCCTTTATCCATTCTTTAATAAGAGAAGCCAACATAAATATTTGTGTAGTTTCCTCAGAGAAAAATGTTCTATAAGTAAATAATCTTTGCTGTGGATTGTGAGCCTGTGTAGAGGAAAAGAGGAAACTACAAATATCACATTTATTTTATTATATTCTCAAGGAAGTATCACTCATCTTACCCGAAATGTGCTGATCACATAATCAAATCCATCTATCCTGCACCCAAACGAACCATAAAAAACAGAGTGAAAGGGCTGGGCACGGTGGCTCACGCCTGTAATCCCAGCACTTTGGGAGGCCGAGGCGGGCGGATCATGAGGTCAGGAGATCGAGACAATCCTGGCTAACACGGTGAAACCCCGTCTCAACCAAAAATACAAAAAATGACCAGGCGTGGAGGTGGGTGCCTGTAGTCCCAGCTACTCGGAGAGGCTGAGGCAGGAGAATGGCGTGAACCCGGGAGGCGGAGCTTGCGGTGAGCCGAGATCCCGTCACTGCACTCCAGCCTGGGAGACGGAACAAGACTCCTTCTCAAAAAAAAAAAAAAACCGGAGTGAAAGAAGTGTATGATAATAAGTTCAGGAGAGAAATCACGATTACCAAAGTACAAAAACAAGTTTACTGAAAACAGATATTTAATGTATTAGGCCTCTTTTAGTAATGGAGAAGAATCTCTTCTGGAATACTTCAAGAGTCATGTAAATATAAAATAGAACCACGTAAAATAGCTTTCTTCTACCATTTTAAAAAAATAGACTTTATTTTTTGAACAGTTTTAGGTTTACAGAACAACGTAGTGGAAAATACAGAGCTTCCATATGGACCCTCATACGTCTCCCCCTAGTTTCCCCTATTAATATATTGCATTAATGTGATAAATTTGTTACAGTTGATAAGCCAACATTTATATAGTATTATTAACTAAAGTCTGTAGTTTACGTTAGGATTCACTCTTTATGTTGTACATTCTATGGGTTTTGACAAATGTATAATGGCATGTTTCCACCATTATAGTATCTTACAGAACGGTTACACTGTCCTAAAAATCTCCTATGTTCCACCTATTCAATTTTACCTCCCCCCTCCAAGCCCCTGGCAACCACTGACCTTTTTATTGTCTCCTTAATCTTGTCCTTTTCAGAATGTCATGTAGTTGGAATCATACAGTATGTAGCCTTTTGTGAAAGATATAATGTATGTGTCTAGATTCTCCTTTTTTTGTGTGGGGATATCTAGTTTTCTAGCGCCACTGGTTGAAAAAATTATCCTCTCTCTATTGAATTACCTTTGCTACTTTTCCCAAGATCTACTGACCATATTTGTATGTGTCAATTTCTGGCTCTCTATTCTATTCCATTGATCTAGTCTATTCTTTTGCCAGTACCACACTGTCTTGACTACTGTACATCTCTGTAGAAAGCTTTCTAGTAAGTCTTAAAACCAGGTAGTGTCAGTGCTCTGACTTTGCTTTTCTGCTTCAATATCGTTTCGGCTATAATAAGCCTTTTGCCTCTCCATATGAACTTTGGAATCAGTTTGCTGACATCCACAAAATAACTTGCTGGGATTCGGATTGGGATTGCATTGAATCTATAGATCAAATTGGGAGGAACTGACACTTTGACAATATTGAGTCTTCCTATGTGTGTACATGGAATATCTCTCCATTTATTTAGATCTTTTTTCTTTCATCAAAGTTTTGTATTTTTCCTGTTATATAACTTATACATATTTTCTTGGATTTCTACCTAAAGTATTTTTTTCTTTCTTTTTTGGTGCTAATGCAAACAGTCTCATGTTTTTAATTCTAAATTCCAATTGTTCATTGCTGGTATGGAAGAAAGCAAATTGATTTTCTTATATTAACTATGTATACCACAAGCTTGCTGTAATTACTCATTAGTTCCAGGAGTCTTTTTTGTTAATTTGGGGGATTTTCTACATGGACCATCATGTCATTGGCAAACAAAGACAGTTTTATTTATGTCTTCTTTTCCAATCTTTTAGTTTCATTTTATTTCTTTTCTTGTCTTATTTGGTTAGTTAGCACTTGCAGTATGATGCTGAAAAGGAGTTGTGAAAGCTGACATTATTACCTTATTCCTGGTCTTAGTGAGAAAGCATCTAGTTTCTCACCATTAAGTATGATGTTAGCTGTAGGTTTTTTGCAAATGTTCCTTAGCAAGTTGAGGAAGGTTATGTCCACTTTTAGTTATAATTTTAATTCTGATATTGATAACCTTGTGCCAATGTATAATACAATTAAGCTACTATTTCTTGTTTTTGAAAATTTGGGCAATTTCTCTGGCCTGCACACCATACCCAATGAGACGATTAGCAATTCTGCCCGTCTCTCTGCCTCTCACCACCTTCTTCTTCTACTTTCTGAGCTGTATCTTTAGTAGCAGATTTGGTAATATTTAACTTGTAACCACATGCAAGTCACCCATATTTCTTTCTAAAAGCTTAAAATTAACAAACAGCATATATATTATACAATTATTTTAACAATGCTAACTGCAGAAACAAATCATATAAGATTGCATCTCATTCTGTCTGTGACCAAAGTCATAATCTTCATGACACTCAAGGATCACTTCTAGGTTAAATGGTTTCTGTGTCATAACACATCATCATTGCTGAAAGGCATGCATAATATCTCTTAGTTTCCTTCATATTTGAACCATGACTTTGTTACACAGCCTGTTTGTTCGTTTTCTGTTTTTGTTTTCTATTTTTGGTGGGGATCCTAAGAGGAAAGAAATGTATATTCCTTCTTCACATGCTCATTAACATTATCTAGCTCCCTAGGCTAGATTTTGTTTGTTTTGGTTCTTCTGTTCTTCATTTTCCTCAGAGCCCTGATTCTATTCCCAGTCTGGAATGATTGCTTCAGAACCTGACAGATAACTGTCACCCAGGGATTGTTTTCCCAAGGCCTCTGGGTGAAATCTATCATCTTTTCCATCAGAAATCTTCTCTCTAGGCCAGGCACGGTGGCTCATGCCTGTAATCCCAACACTTTGGGAGGCCAAGGTGGGCAGATCACCTGAGGTCAGGAGTTCGAGACCAGCCTGCCCAACATGGTGAAACCCTGTCTCTACTAAAAATACAAAAATTAGCCGGGCTTGGTGGTGAGCGCCTGTAATCCCAGCTACTCAGGAGACTGAGGCAGGAGAATTGCTGGATCCCTGGAGGTGGAGATTGCTGTGAGCCAAGATTGCACCACTGCACTCCAGCCTGGGTGACTCCTTCTCAAAAATACAAAAGAAAGAAAAGAAAAAAAAGAGAAATCTCTCTGGATGTATTAATTTCCTGGGGCTGCTGTAACAAAATACCATTATCTTACAGTTCTGGAAGCTAGAGATTCAAGATCAAGGTGTCCACAGCATGGGGGAGAATTCATTCATGCCTCTTTCCTATTTTCTAATAGCCTCATACACTCCTTATCTCATAGATAGTGTTCTCCCCGGGTCTTCACATCATCTTTCCTCTGTGCTGTCTGTCTGTGTGTTCAAATTTTCCCTTTTTATGATGATACCATCATATTAAACTAAGGCTTACCTGAATGACCTCATTTTAACTTGATAATCCACAAAGACCTTATTTCCAAATAAGGCGACATGCACAGGTACTGAGGGTTAGAACTTCAACATCTTTTGGGAAGACAGTTGACCAACATCACTTGATATCTGCATTCATTTTGTTGAGTTATATCTCAAGTAACTTCCTTAAAAAGGGTACAAGAGATATAAATTGTCTGAGTCCTGGTGTGTCCAAAATATAAGCATTTTGCCATCATGCTTTGTTGATATTTTGTGTAAGAATGCTAGGTTCAGAATTATTGCCTGTTAGAATTTGGAATTTTGAATGCATTGCTTATTTTTCTACCATTCAGTGTTGGTGATGAGAGTTAATGCTAGCCTGACTCTTTATCCTTTGTAGAGGATCTGTTTTATCTACCTGGAAATGTTCAGGAGTCTTTTCTTTATCTTTCATGTAAAAAAAAAAAAAATTCAGGACTATGTTTACATGAGTGTTCTTTCAATTATTTAAATCTTTCAAACAGAAAAGTGATCTCTTTTGACCTTTGGGCAAATTTTTTATTATTTCTTTAAAATTTCTTCCCTTCTGTTATTGCATGGCTATTTCCCTGAATTCCTATTAGTTGAGTTGCACTTCCTAGAAATATTCTCTGCATCTCTTATCTAACTCAAGCGTTCAACCTTTTTATTTTGTTTTGTTGTTGTCTCTGTTTTCTCCAATCTCTTTTCTGTTTTTTCTCTATGTTTTGAGAGACTTACTTTATATTCAAACTCTTATTTGAAATGTTCATTTGGGATATGATTATATGTACAATAAATGTTCTAATTTGATCCCTGATTTTTCTTTCTCACAGCACTGCTTTTGTACTTTGGAGACACTGCTTTCTTAAATTTTTCTTCGAAACGTCTTTGTTTCTTCTACAGACAGTTTTGTTTCTTAATCTTATCCTTTCTTTAATGGGTTGAAGGTCTTCGGACATCCATTCTATTTAAGAAAGAGGAATGGAATAATTTCTCTCTGTAGCAGAGATGTTTCCTCTATTGTTGTATGTGGGACTGTTTTCCTGCTTAGTCTCTCTCATTGACAGGAAGGCTAAACGGGGACTTTATGTAGGTGTCCAGGACTTGTCTAGATGAAGTGAAGCCTTCAGGAGGAACAGGCAGGGAGCAGATCATTCGCTGTGGAAGTTCCAACTGCCAAAATGGGAGAACTTTACTCTGAGGTATGGCATGAAGTTCTAATGCTGCCTGTGTAGATATTCACATTTCAATAGAGGAGAAGCCTTAGGTATTTTTGGAGATTGATGCTTCGTTCCTATGCTAAAGATCAGAGAACACACAGAGGAGAAGCAAAGAAATGGACATGTCAGGAAGAGAGCAGTAAGTTGCTCTGCAGATAAGTTTCTCAATTGATCCACCCACCAACACTCCCCGCTGCAGCTCCTCCTGTCACTCTGTTCTATCACTTCCTTGCTCTCTTTTCTTTGTCAGAAAGGCTCCATTGTCTTTTTATCTTGCAGATATTTGTAGACATTTCTTTGCTGCACAAGTTTCTCTTTCTTTCTCTTTATGGCAATAGGTTTTCTCCTTTTATCTATTGGTGGTGGAGGGACGGTTTGAAGAGATTAAGGAAAAACACATAACCTCAGCCAAGTATCTTGAACCATCCTCAACTAGAAATTTCAAATGTCATATAATACAGCTGCCAGTGAAATACATAAATACCAGGATTTATGATTGCCAGAAAACAGGACCAGTGGTGTCTTCATATCTTAATTAATGGCACGTGCATGTACTCTTAAATTCAGGTACACATGGAGAAACATGATAGAACAGAACACCAGTTCTGAAGGGAAAGTAATGAAAACTGGAATACACTCTAGACCAGGGTATCCAATCATTTGACTTCCCTGGGCCACACTGGCAGAAGAAGAATTGTCTTGGGCCACACATAAAATAGACTAACACTAATAGCTAATGAACTAAAAAAAATCACAAAAAAATCTCGTGTAACATTTTAAGAAAGTTTATGAATTTGTGTTGGGTCACATTCAAAGCCATCCTGGACTGCATGTGGCCCATGGCCATGGGTTGGACAAGCTTGCTCTAGATGAAGGAATCTACATGATAATTTTTAAAAGATAATAGTGGATAATATGTTGTGCAATCTATGTTAATTTCACTGCAGAACTTACCTCGATCAAGCATTGTAGATAGCAGGTAATGTCCAGTAATAAATTATGGCAACTTGCGTCCTCACCCCTTTGTAATTTGACAGTCCTGCTGTTTCTATTAAGAGACAGGGTCTGTTTTTCCATTCTGTTACATCTTAGCTGGCCTTGGGAATTGCCTTTACTAACAGAATATAATGGAAGTGATGACATATAAGTTCCAGAGATTAAACCTTAAAACAAGTTGTAATTTTCACTTTTCCTCTCTAGAAAACCTGAGACCACCATGCTAGGCAAAAAACCTAGTGAAGCCTACTAAAGGATAAGAAGCCACATAGAGGAAGACCAAGATACTCCAACCAGCGGTCACCATCAATTGCCAGACATAGGAATGAGGCCAGCGGGACCCTCCAGTTCACACTGAGCTGTCAGATGACTGCAACTACATGAATGACCTCAGGCTAGACCAGAAGAACCACTCACATGGCCAACTCAAAAAACTGAGAGAAATAATAAAACATGGATGTTTTAAGACACTAAGTTTTGAGGACTTTGTTCTTGAGCAATGGTTTACTGAAACAACATCTAACAGAAGTTCTGAATTTTTGTTTCTATTTAGACAATTTTAATGGTATGTGCTGATCCATTGAGCAATCACTGTGGCTAAATTCCATGCACTTATTGGCAAAGGCCTGAGTTTCTGTGTATCCTTGAACTAATTGTTGTAGCAAGAGATTGCCATGAGGGGCTTAGGTCAAATCGGGTTCTATTCCTAGAGCTGAAGTGAGTTTAATCCCACCCAAAATGAGGAGGGAGTGAAATGGATACTAGAGAGGCACAGGTCGGGGAGGGCAGCAACTGACCATGGAAAAGCCCCTTTCCCTGAGCATTATTCATCCCCTGCTTCTACTGAGGCCAATGCTGTCACCATGGAAGCAGCTTCTACCTTTGTCTCACCTGCCACCATGAGAATTACCGCCTCTGACTCTGCCATAGTTGTGGCCAATGTTTCAAGCTCCTTGCTGCCACGTTACAAAGCTATTCCACATTTGAGTGACCATAACTTTTAACATGAGCAGCAGCCACTGCCAAAGTGCTGGACTGCTTTCAGTCTAAACTGAGCTGAGAACAGCGTGTCAAAAGGGTCTAACCAAAAAATAAATAAATAAATAAAGTTGGAAAGACAGAAGATATGACACAGAAATAAGGGACAAAACGAGGAAGAAGAAGAAAGTACTCAATCCTAGCTTGGTTGCGAAGGTGGAGATCTCATGAATGGTCTAGGAAAGGCTACGTGTTCCTTCCATTAAAACCAACGGCAGTTTTGGAGGTGGCAAGAAAAGCTTTGACTGCAAAATCAGCTATAAATAACAGAAATGCTGATGCACAGGGGAAGAGCCAGGGTTTTGGAAGTTTCAAACTTCCAAAGTTCCAGGACAACCACCACAGTTGCCACACAGAATAATGTGGGGGCTTGTGTTACAGGTCACACATCTGGGTCTCTAAAGAGTGTCTCTTTAGACATAAGGATGTCCTTATACCCTGGCATTCATGTATTCCTTGAGGAAGTGCAGAGAAGGATTGCTCATTTTAACAACTGCTAAGCCCTAAGAGACTCTGTGTATTCCAGTTGCTTAGATTTGGCTGCAACAAAAGTACAGCACTGCTTTGTAACTGCAGTCCAGCTCAGGATAACATGTGGACAGTGAGAAGAGTATCAGGGATGAGGGAAAGGGAGGGCATACTCTCGGCAAGAAAGTGGAAAAATATGCACATCATGGACGCGATTATCTCAGTGCTCACATCCTTTCCTCACACACTTGTATGTGTTCAAGCCATACAATACCAACTTAATGGATTCCACTTGATATTTCGCTTTTTAGGATTTTGCATCTATATTAATAAGAGCAGTGGCTAAGTAGTTCTCTGGGCTCCCTTTAACAAATTCTGCCATTAAGGTTAAACTGGATTGTTAACATCAACAAGGAGATGTCTAGAAAAATCTACGGTCTGAAACAGGTTAAATAACACTGAAATTACCTGTTTTGAAACGCTAGCTAGGAGTCAGTGATTAAGCCATCCCATCCACACAAAGTAGCCTGGCACCTTCAAATAGTAGAGATTAACCTAATTTACAACCCCTTTTGATATCTTCTCCTTTTTCCTGTAAAGATTTTGGTAACTATACCACAAGGCTACAGTAACCAAAACAGCATGGGACTGGTACCAAAACAGAGATATAGACCAATGGAACAGAACAGAGCCCTCAGAAATAATGCCGCATATCTACAACTATCTGATCTTTGACAAACCTGACAAAAACAAAAAATGGGGAAAGGATTCCCTATTTAATAAATGGTGCTGGGAAAACTGGCTAGCCATATGTAGAAAG
>NW_026652284.1:32377641-32497087 GCF_009828535.3 Hylobates moloch
GGAATCCTTTCCCCATTTCTTGTTTTTGTCAGGTTTGTCAAAGATCAGATAGTTGTAGATATGTGGCATTATTTCCGAGGGCTCTGTTCTGTTCCATTGGTGAAGTGGAGAACAGCCCCTTGCAAAGATGGCAGGAGGATAAACTCAGAAAATGTCATGCATAGCCACTTTATATTGTTTTCTCCAATCAAAGGCTAAAATTGCATTTCTAAAATGATGGGTGTTGAGAATAAAAACATTTACATATCATAGCTTAAAGCAAGTAGTCTAATTTGCAGAATGCAATAAATAGAACTAAGAATAAAATCATGCCTTTGTGGATACATGCACTATAAGGGAAATAAATGCATTAAAATTAAAATATCATTTTATGGAAATGAGTTTTTCTAAACTGGTAAGTGTACTGTTCAAAGAAAAATGTTTCAAAGGCATACTTCCCTACATGATTAAGATTCTTTCCAATTAAAAACTTCTGTCTTAAAATATTCTTCAAAGACATTACTAGTCAGGAAATCCCCCTAGACTCCTTGGTGACACTTCTTATTTTTTTCAGTCATAGGAAATTACAATAACAAAATACAACAGAGCCCACACATGTGTTAGCCACTTTTGCCGTAGGTCCTCAATTGATGCAAGATGTGCCCGTTGGAAAAAGGGGGAGGGCCAAAGGAATGCAACCTGCAGACTCAAGCACTAACTCCAGAGACAGAATGGTAAGTGGGAGCAAGAAAAGTGAAACAACCAATGTTTATTCATTTTAAAGTTTATCTATATAAGTGAGTATGTTTGTGTTATGGGTATATTTTGTCTGGGCACAAAGGTCCTCAATAAATATTGGTTGAATGATCACTTTTTGTTTTACAAAACAAGGATCCCTCAAGAGACAGAATTGAAATAGTCACTTCTCAAAGAGTAGCTTTCCTATTAATGTAATCAGGATCAAAATAAAAGGCCTGTTTACTCAATTTTCTCAATATATGTGAAGATATAAATTAATGTATTGAGAGAAGCATAACACTTTCAATGATACCTTCATCATCAAACATTCCAAGTAGTACCAACAACTTCAAAGTATTAGATACATAATCTGTTCCAGACATTGTGGCAAGCACTGCATAGAATTCTAGCAGCAACCCCACGTATCACTCCATTTTACAGATTAAAAAATTAAAGTTGTACCCAAGTTCCCAGAGTGAATTGGTAGCAGAGATGGGTTTTATTCATGTGAGTCTGACCTGAAGGGATGTTTGTTCACCTACACAAAAAGTTTTTAGAGCGGTCCCCTGACCAGAGGCAATAGCATTATCTGGGAACTTGTGAGAAATGCAAATTCCTAGGCCCTGTCCCAGATCCACTAAACCAGAAATCTGAGGGTAGGGCCCAGTAATTGATTTCTTAACAAGATCTGTGGGTAATATTAATGCCTGCTCAAATTTGAGAATAACTGCATATTCTATGCTACATCTGACATATACTATCATGTTATGATTGACTGAATATATACGAATGTATTAGGCATGACTCAAACTCTTTAGAAATTGCACAGCTTAGTCATGATTTGCAAAACATTACAAATATCCTTATAAGTGGCACTACCATAATTTTAAGAGTACCAAATCTAGAACTGATTCTGATCATTTTTATAAGCATTTTAAAAAGTGAAGAGATTGACTCTATATATTAGTCAGAATTGAATTGGAATATCCGAGATCTTTCTTTTTTTTCTTTTTCTTTTTCTTTTTTTTTTTTTTTAAAGTGACAGTCTCTCTCTGTCACCCAGGTTGGAGTGCAGTGGCACAATCTCAGCACAATGCAACCTCCATCTTCTGGGTTCAAGCGATTTTCATGCCTCAGCCTCCCAAGTAGTTGGAATTACAGGCATGCACCACTGCACCTAGCTACTTTTTTGTATTTTTAGTAGAGCTGGGGTTTCGCCATGTTGGTGAGGCTGGTCTCGAACTCCTGACCTCAGGTGATCTGCCTGCCTCGGTCTCCCAGTGCTGGGATTACAGGAGTGAGCCATCATGCCCAGCCCAGGATCTTTCTTTTTTAATGTATTATGAGATGAAAATGAAAGTTAAAAGATAATAAACATAATTCTGAAATTAAAATTTTTTGTTGACCATTGTTAATCAAATGAACTATTGACATATAGATATCAGCTTATGTATAGATGATTAAGTTTCCTTAGATTGATTGTAATCGGCCATAGTCATTATGTATAGTTAACCACTCTAAAATTTCTTAAACATATTTATTTATTTAATTTAAGATAAGCTATTTTTATATATTGTACAAAGAAATACCTATTTATAGATTGATAAAGAATAAACAGAAATATATATTTACTATGAGAAAAATAAGTGGTGCATTTTTAAGAAATCATGTCATCTAGGCCAATGCTAGCATTTTATAAATAAGAAACACTAGGTCCAATGAGATAACATGAACTTACTACAAATAGCCTAATTATTACCTTGTACATGATTGATACTTGTTACAGCTAGTTTCCAAGGGCACAATGCACTAATTTCTTCTCTCCCTGAATGCACATGCCATTTCTCAAATGAAGAAGTGAGATGGATTTACTCTCCCTTTGTCTGAGGATGCCTTTATTGCTCCTGCACTTTTCAAGGATATTTCCACCAGATATGGAATTGCCCTCAAGCACATTAAAGATGCTATTCCATTGTCTTCTTTCTTGCATCGTTTCTGGCAAGAAATCTGCTGTAAGTTTTATTATTGTTACTTGGTAAATGAGTCTTCTCTGATTGCTCCCAACATTTACTCTGTGTGATTTTCAGCAGTTTAAATATGATGGCCTTGGCTTATTTTTGTTTGTTTGCTTGAAAGGTTTATTTACAAAGTCATTCTTCATAGATTTCTCTGAGCCTCTTAGATCTATGGTTTGATATCTGTAATTTTGAAAGTATTCCAGACATGATTTCTTTAAATATTTCTTATGCCCCATTCTCTCTTCCTTCTTCTTTTGGGATTCCAAGCATGCATATGTTATACCATTTAATATTATTACATGGCTATAAGATGCTCTGTTTGGGTCTTCACTTTTCTTTCTCTTTATGTTCCAGTTTGAATAATTTCTACTGACCATCTTCAAGTTCACTTATTCTCTTCTGGGATATGTAAAGTCTACTAACAAGTCCGTCAAAGTCACTTTTCATCTCTTTGACTATTTTTTGTTTTTTTTTACTTCCAGAATTTCCATTTGATTCTTTCTTACAGTCTCTATCTCTCTGCTGAAATTGCATATCTGACTTCGTATGTTTCTGTTTCATTAGAGCCTTTAACAAATTAATTTGTAATTATTCTAAATTCTCTCTCTGGTAGCTCCAATGTTTGTCTTATATCTGAGTCTGGTTGTGAGGATTGTTAATTTTTTTTCTTTCCAGACAGTTTTTTTCCTTGCCATTTTGCATACCCCATAAGTTTCTTGTTGAAATCTGTCATGTTGTATAAGATACCAGATACTGAAGTAAATAATTTTTGAAGTTTGCAGCTAAGCATGCCTTTCCTTCTGCTAGACTTTTAGAGTGGGAGTTTGTGTGATCTAGTCAGAAGCTGGGCTACATTTGAAGTTTATTATTATTATGGTTACCCTCAGTGAAGTAGAGCTTCAAATACCTCTAGTAATGTCTTCTGTTTATGGCATGGGTTAATTGGCCAGTGGGTTTTCTCAACACCTGCCCCCTACTTGGTCTTGAGTCTTCTCCTTGTACTGTTTTTACACTGTGCATTGCGCTGTTATTTGTACTCAACACTTGTTAGTGTGATGATCAGGGCGGGGGTGGGGGGTGGGGGGTGGGGGGAGGGAGGGGGTTGTTTCTTTCTGATGCAGTGATTAAGCCTCAGTCTTAGGCAGGTGGTGTGAACCTGGGTCTCAGGAGTATGCCCTTTGAAAGTATTCCTGCATCTTCTTCAGATGTAATGCTGGGCCTAGCACATATTCTTGCCCTTCTCCATTGGAATTTTTTTCTTGTTTCCCTCTCTAACTACAGTGAGTTTTCATGTTATAGTGAGTACCCCCATGTTACAATTTTTATCCCCCTTTCCCCTATAGATTAAGGACTTTGTGCCATAAAGATCTAGGGGAGATCTATCTGGGAAGAGCTGTGGCAGTAGTTGATGCTCCCTGCATCAGCAAGCACCTGAAGGAGGTTTTCTCAAGATTCTCCGTAGTCTTCCCTATGAGCACCTGGTAGAAATCTTGGAGGGAAAGCCTGCAAGAGGATGCAATCCCTCCATGTCTGTAATCTCCAGGGGCTTCATACTTCCATTCTAGCTAATACTTGGCCTCTAGGAACTTATCAAAACTGGCTGGCTGAATCTTCTTATCAGCTAATATGGTATTTAGTAGTGTGTGTCCCAGGTAAACAAATGCTCAAGTTTTAGTTCTCCTTGAAGGTACTCATCTCTCTCCAGATTTTAAGTAGTTGTTTTCCCAGTGACCTCAGAGCTCTAAAGGGTCCACAAAAATGTCATTAGTTTGCAATCTGTCCTGCTTTTGTCTTATTATAAGAGTGGAAGTGATGTCTTATTAAGCTCTCTAATCTCTGAAAGAAAACACTCTTCTCCTTCCATTAAAATCTTTTTTAAATGTTCTTATCCGTGATTGGCTGTGACCAATAGAATACAGTGGAAGTAATATCTTGAAGCTTTGAGACCAGACCTAAAAAAGAGTGGCAGCTTCCATTAACTGCCTCTCAAAGCCCTGAGCCACAATGTAAGAAATCTAGCCTGCCCAATGGAAAGAGAAGCCATATGTAGGAACCCTGTGGTGCCAAACATGTGAATGAAGAAGCCATCTTCAATAATTCAGCCCTACCTGCCACGTGCCTGTAACCTCATGGGTGACTCCAGGCAAGACTAGTAGAACAACTGTCCAGTGGAGCCCCAGCCAACCCACAGAATCCTGAAAAACAATAAGATTACAGTTATTTTGAGCCACTAAGTTTTGGGGTGGCTTGTTATTCAGCAATAGATAGCTGAAGCAGTGCAGAGCAAATATTTATGGAATAAAGAAATGAAAATGTTAGACATATTACCACAATCATAATTCTCTAAATACCATAGCTTTCTCCAAACAGCTTCAGGCAGCCAAGCATGTTAGGCAAAGCGCTATTGAGAGAAAAAAATCAATGCTAAGGGATCTTAAAAATGAATACCATGTGGTTATTTTTTTTTCCTCTAGATCTGAATGGAGATCAAGAATCACTTTAAAGGCTGGGCATGGTGGCTCATGCCTATAATCGCAGCACTTTGGGAGGCCAAGGTGGGTGGATCATCTGAGGTCAGGAGTTTGAGACCTACCTGGCTAACATGGCAAAACCCTGTCTCTACTAAAAATACAAAAATTAGCCAGGTGTGTTGGCAGGTGCCTGTAATCCCAGCTACTAGGGAGGCTAAGCAGAAGAATCACTTGAATCTGGGAGGCAGAGGTTGCAGTGAGCCGAGATCATGCCACTGCACTCCAGCCTGGGCGACAGACAGAGCGAGACTCTGTCTAAAAAAAAAAAAAAAAAAAAAAAAATTTTATTTATTTTTTATTTTTTGCAGTTGCAAGATTTAATAGAGTGAAAACAGAGCTCCCATACAAAGGGAGGGGACCCAAAGAGGGTAGCCATTGCCGGCTCAAATGCCTGGGTTTATATCCCAATCATTGTCCCTCCCACTGTGCTCTCAGGCAATAGATGATTGGCTATTTCTTTACCTCCTGTTTTTGCCTAATTAGCACTTTAGTGAGCTCTCTTTACTACCTGGTTGGTCGGGTGTGAGCTAAGTTGCAAGCCCCGTGTTTAAAGGTGGATGCGGTCACCTTCCCAGCTAGGCTTAGGGATTCTTAGTCAGCCTAGGAAATCCAGCTAGTCCTGTCTCTCAGTCCCCCCTCTCAACAGGAAAATCCAAGTGCTTTTGGGGAGGTTGGCTGATGACCGCTCTAACTGCTTCCTGCTGAACTGGGGCATAGTAAGGGTTGCACAGTTGAGATTTCCTCAGGAGGGGTGCCTTCAATGTCATTAACATTGGAGCATGGGCTAGCAGGCCAGTCCAGGGGTCCACAGTAGATCTTAGTTATGGACTGCCTCTGGGGTTCCATTTGAAGAACAATTTGTAGTTTTACAGCTTTGATTCTGGAAGAGACAAACTTAACAAGGAGATTAAAGATTTCAGGGATTGAAATCTATGGCCTGAAGTGCAGCGGATTATTTCTTTGGCACACTTCACAGGCCCTGACTATCTGCTTGATAGTTTTGAAAAGGCCTGGTCCAGTAAATAATAATTTGGCCATCTGATGGGTGTTTTCAATGCCTAAGTGAAAGGTTTGGTGAAGGGTTTTAAGTAATTTCTATTAGTTAGCTCCAGGCAAAAGTATTTTTCCTTCTTCAATGGCTAGCCATCCTGAGGGGAGGAAACTATGTCCTTGTGAGGTTCTGCATTCTATTTCTTCTGCTTAGTACTGGGGCTTGCTTTCCTGGAGGGGATTACCCCCCCATATTAGGGGTCCTTCTATAAGCATTTCTAATGGAGGGTCCTGCCTTATGGCTCTTTTTGCTTCAATATCAGCTTGGTCGTTCCCTTCTATTTCCCTTTCCTTTCTGATGGCCCTGGCAGTGTAAGACTCTTTAGGTTTCTGTACCACCAATAATAATCTAATGGCTTCCTTATGTTTGACAGGTGTTCCCTCGGAAGTTAGGAATTCCCTTTCTCTCCATATTGCTGCATGAGCATGGAGGACTAGGTAAGCATACTTAGAGTCTATATATATATATAGCCTTTATCCTTCTCCTAATTCTAGTACCCGAGTGAGGGCTATTTGTTCTACCAGCTGAGTGCTAGTTTCTGGAGTGAGGGCATTACTTTCATGTATTCCATTATCACTGACCACGCATAACCTGCTTTTCAAAGTCCTTTTTCTACAAAGGAACTTCCATCAGTATAAAAATTGAGGTCAGGATCAGTCAAGGGAACCTCTAGAACGTCCCCTCGAGTGGCGTAGGTTTGAGCAATTACTTGTTGACAGTTATGTTCTATCTTTTCTTCATTGTCTGGAAGAAATGTGGCTGGGTTAAGAGTTGCACAAGTGCTCAGTCACAGCTCTGGCCCTTCAAGTAATAGAGCCTGATATTTAAGTAAATTGTTGTTTGTCTGACAGCCACAAGTTTCCTTTAGCAGTGAGTATGTCCACGTCATGAGATATCCACACAGTAAAATCTCTTAATGATGAGAGGATCTATGTATTATCTTGACCAAAGCATGCACTCAACAAAATGTTGTCACACTAAACTCAAAGTTAGTTTGCCTGGAACTGAGAAGCCATTCTATTTGACTAGAACAGGAAAAACCCAAAACTGTGTTACAATACAAGCTCTTTAAAAACCAATCTTTATAGATCATGATTAAAATAAGATCCAAATAAATCATGATCAAACAAAGGAAATCACACCAAAAGTATATATAATATTCTAAACATATTTCCACACTTATTCCGATTGTAAATTACCCTATTTACTTAAAAAACAATTTGTTTAAAGTTTCAACCACTCTGAAGAGAGTCAAAAAAATAACTAAAAATGAAGAAAACAGAGATATTTTTACCAACTCAGAAAACAAATTATGCCACACTACAATTAGTGCTGTTCTCTAACCATAGACTCTCTTAAAACTTAATTAAAGTTTAACAAAGAAGGACTAATGAGATAAATGAGTCAAAGGCTGATCAACACAAAGCATAAATAAATTCCAGGAATTTAGATAAATAGGACGAATTTACAATTGGGATAAATTCAGAAATCTCTCTGAAGTATTATATTAGTTCCCTTATCAAGATTCCTTTAAAACACTTCCTCTTACAAATCTTTTACTCCTGATAAGAAGAAAAATTATAACCATAACACTATTAATTTTATAAGATGATACTCCTATCTGCCCCAGGCCTAGGTAGATAAAAGTCAATGAAGCATGCCTTCCAACAAGGATTGATTTCTAGGACTACACATGAGGAACTACATGCATACTTTGTGACACTTGGAATAAAAAAAAATCACTTCAAATTTAACTTCCTAAATTTAATCTTTGACTTTCCGGGTTCCCCAGCTTAATTCAACCTGGCTCTCTAGGGCAAGTATTGCAATTATCAGGATTGGCATGCAGCAATACTGCTTTGCTTTAAGGAGATAAAAATACTGTAAAACATATGTCTCTGTTTGTACCACAGTTAAAACAATGGTCAAAGCAGTAACGACAAGTGAATAGAGGCGACTGTGAGAATTTGTGCTTGGAATTTCCCGTGGAAGTTGTAGATTTTTTTTTTCCTTTTTCTGTTTTTTGATGGTAGTCAATGATTAAGACTTTGTTTATGTACTGTAATGCTTCCTGTACAGGTGTAGCTTGAAGTTTAGGGAGGAACTTGAAGAGAATATGAACCTACCATTTGTTTTATTGTTACAGATGTTGTAGTTGAAATTTTAAATTTTAAATTCTTTCTCAAAGAGAACAATATAAGTGTAAATTGGATCATAGGACTCATTTTAGAGCTACAGGGAATTTTAAAAGAGGAGAAAAGATAATGTATTATTTATTAAAATTTTACTATTTGCCAGACACTGTATATGGTTTAGCTCTTTCAATTCCATTATTCTCAAAAATAATGTTGCTCCCGTTTAAAAATGCCAAGGCTGAGACTCAGAAATAAGGAATTTATTTAAGTTCCTAAAACAAAATTGGTAGCCCAATTACAATAAGAAACCAATTGCTCCGAGGTTGATGTTTTATTCCGGGACATACTGTGGCAATTAGGTGGCTTACCTCATTCATTCATTCATTCATTCATTCATTCATTCATAAGATAACTATTGCATGCCCACTATATTGTAGGCACTTTGTAAAGCTTTGTGTAGGCAATAGAGAATGATCAAGATGTAGTCTTTTCCTCAGAGAGCTTATGCTCTAATTTCTGTTAGTTTGGCCCAGTGAATTGTTTCTCCTTGATCAGACCATCAACATTCATTCATTCATTCATTCATTCAATAAAAATGTATTGAGAACCTGATCTGAGCCAGGCCCTATTTTAAATACTTTATAAGTAGTAAATAAATTAAATTAAAAAAAAATCCCAAAACCTGCCCTCGTGAACTTCACAAGAGGCAATTAACATGACAAATAAGTAAAATATGTAGAATATTATTTCATAATAATTACTAAGGAGAAATAAATAAATGAGGGGAGGGGGAAGGCATGGGAGGGTTGCAATAGCAAAAAGGGTAGCAGGAGTAGTCCACAATGAGGGGATGACAGTTTCATGAAGACCTTAAGAAAGTGAAGAAAGAAAGCATGAAGATACCTGGGCTAAGAAGAGCCTCGTAAGCAGATGTGGAGTGAGTGTTCGGGCCTAGAGGCAGGAGTTTGTGTGTGGGAAACTGTACGAGGAAGAGAAGGACAGCAGGAGATGAGGCCAGGGCAAAAACCAGGGCCTGTTGTGCAGGCCTCTGTGGATCAGACTGAGGGCTTAAGTAAGGTGGGGTGCCACTGGGAGGGTTTGAGAGGTAGGATGCATGACTTGGCATTTGTTTAACCATTGATTCAATAACATATACTCATCCTGCAGCCCAAATCAAAGGCAATCTATTCCTTTACACTTGAAACATAACAAATGTAGTATGATATAGATTTTTAAGAATGATTTAGATTTGACACAGATGGTGCTGCCTGAAGAAAAGATACATTAACTTCTCTTGAATAAAGTATTTCCTGTATTTTGTTCAACCCGCCCATAGCAAGTTGGAGGCTCTAGGCCAAGGGCTACAACATCAAGTACTATTTTTAGCAACTGCTTTAGCAGGTGTGCCTAGAGCTATGGAACTAAGTGTTTTTCAGACTTTGTGAAAATGTGTCCTTTCATCTCTTCCCCCACTTGCCCCAGGCAACCTATTTTTAAAGAGTGAATCACTCAAAAAAAAATAATAGCCACAGTAGACATTTCCCTACGGGAATAGGCCAACCTGAAAATAGTTGATATTCTTACCGAAGGAGTCTTCATATCTCCCAAGAGCCTCACCACTGTGGTTACTGTGGAGGCTGCAGACCCCAGGTTTGGCTGGTGATAACAGCAGTTTAGTGGCTTTCCTAAAGTTAGGCACTTAAGCATTGGCAGACGTAGAACCATACCTAATTAATACCATCTTTTGTGACTGCACATCTTCACCACATCAGGCACTTTGCCAGGAGCTCTGATATCTGGGGGCAGGAGAAGATGGATGTTCCAGCTCCAGAAGAGACCAAGAATTCAGCTTTCCTCTGCCTTTTTATTCCATTCAGTGGATTGCAGGAGCCCTCCCACACTGGCGAGAGTGGATCATCTTTTCTCAGTCTACTGACTCAAATACCAATCTCTTTAGGAAACACCTCACAGACACACCCAGAAATAATGTCTCACCAGCTACGTGGGCATCCTCGGCCTATTCAATTGACATAGAAACTTCACCATTACTCCATCTCTGAGGTAGAGTTTAAGAAGCTATTTCATAAGATGGGACTCTGACTCAACTCATCCCTAAGCATTTGCTAAGTATAAACCTGGAAACTGTTAAGATAGACCTTTCACGCTTCTCTGTTTACTCTTTTAGTTACCCTTGGGTGGGCTATCTGGGATAGAATATTTTTGGTAGTGATTTAAGGGAATTTCCTAGATCTTGATTATCTGTCAGGATTTTTTTTCTGGAATAAATTATTTTACTTACATAAAAAGACTATAGGCTTGGCAATGGGAGAGCATGCTTTCGAAATCCAGATAAATACATAAGTTCAGTTTCCCAGGCAAAGTCCAAAAGACTTTGTATATTAACCATCAACATATATACATTAACTTGCATTAAGAAAAATATTAAGAAGGTTTCATTTAACAATACCCTAGTTGGAGACACCATCCTACCCACACCCTTATTGTCCTCCAGAGTATGCTAAGTAACCAGATGCTTGTATGCCATTTCAAATAATGCTTTGAAATAAAATCCCACATACAGAAGACTGTGCTTTAGCAATATTGAGAAAAAGGGAAGACACCGAAAAAAAAAAAAAAAAAAGACCTCTGCCCTTAAGGATTTTTTTCAATCTTGAAATCAAACCAGACAAACATCATATGCATACATGAAATAATGTCGATCATTCTAAATATCAATTAGAAGGTGATGAAAAGCAAGTAGGTAACTTATTTATCCTATAAACATTTGTTTGACACTTAACTGACCTATTTTGCTCCAGGCATTTGCTCAGCTGAGATAAAAGGGATTTTGTGAACTATATCTTACTGCCTGCTCTTAAAGTACTTGTAGTCTTGAGGGAGGATGCAGAATGACAGAGAAATGGGTGGGCCTTTATGTGGCAAGGACTAGCATATAAAGCTGACACAGGGTTTGCATGAAGACACAAAGAAGAACTGTTGGACCTAGTTTGGGGATTTACAGAACACTCAAAGGAGGTTATCTCTCATACTGAAGGACAAGCAGGAGTTGGCCAGTGGTGATGATGTGGTGGGAAGGGTGAGAGCTATTCCGAAAGTGGGAAGAGAGAGCATGTGTTAGAACTCCAAGGACTGAGATGACAGCAGTTGTTCTCAAGCTTGGGCCATACCAGAACCCCACAAAGGGCTTGTTAAAACACTGATTTTTGGGCTTTATCCCAGAGTTCCTGATTCAGGTCTAGGGTAAGCCCTAAGAAATCCACATTGCTAACAAGTTCCCAGGTGTCACTGATGCTGCTAGCCAGGGGACCCCATCTTGAAGTCTCTGGATTAGAACATGGTGTGTGAAGTAAGTCATGGTACAGGTTGTGTCTGGAGCCATAAATTGGGCTTCTGCCTTTTCCCAAAGGAGCTGCGGGCAAAGAGATGGAAAGTAGAGAATGATGGGTTGAAATTTGAGTTTTAAGAAGACCTTTCTGGATGATTGGAAGTAATGGAGAGAAGAATGGCAAGACTGAAGATTAATTTGGGCTTTTACAGTAATTCAGGAGGAAAATGCGGTCATCAGAGCAGGAAGACAGGGAATCTTCTGTTTGACATTTTCAGAGAAACTAGTCAGAGCAATATGTAAAGCTGAGTCCAGAGGGCCAGGGAGGGGACTCGAAATACACCACCAAATTATGGTTCCAAGAATAAAAAACCAGGGAGAGAAGCAAAGGGCAGATGGCACAAGTGATCCTGGAAACAACCTGAACAGCCATTTTTGTCTGCTTTATTTCGGCATCCTTAGTAGGGGCAGCCATGTGAAAAAAAAAAAAAAAAAAAAGGATGAGGGAGCAAAAGTCGGGGAGGAGTTTTTCTAGTATTTAGGCCCTTGGGAGTCTGACAGTTATGGGTTTATATACTAGGCTTCTTTGAGCTCCAAATAAACTATAAAACAATTCCAGATTAGTCAATGAAACTGAAATAAAGCAAAACGACAAACCGACTAGACTCATACTTTATTTTTTATCTCATCTCCATGGGGATACTGGTATGATCAAAACTACCATTTCCTAACTCTTTCATAGTAAAGTATAAGAACTATTTGTGTTACATCTAACTGTAGTTAGAGCATTTAGCCATAAATTGGGAGCAAAGTGAGATCTTAAACTAACAGGATATAGTGATTAAGAATGTCAAGGAACTGCTGCTCTCATTAATCATACTAAAATAATTTAAACCTCTAAAAATGAAACAATGGCCAAAGGTACTTTCCATTTAAAGAATTACTATTAGCTAGAGGAAATATGTCTTGTTACTCTGTATTGATTTCCAAACAAGGACAATTACAAATTATACTAAAATAATCCCATGAGTCTACAGCAGATGCAGGGAAACACACATACACACACACAAACACACACAAATTGCACACTTATATACACATTAAAGGAGTTTGTTGCAAATGTGTATTTTTTCTTATTGAAGGACAGATTAAGCATTCCACTAAAGAAATTACATTCTTAATACACTTTTTATCACTTACTCTCATATGCGCACTAAGTAACTTGCACAAAGATAAAACCTGCAAATACTTGGAAGCTATAGAGGAAAAGGCATTAAAAGCACATTTTTCAACCACTTAATGCTTAAGACTGGAGATGTCTTGGGAGAGAGAGAAAAATACATCAATTTTCCAAAAGAAAAAAACAGTTGGCAAATTGAGAGAAAAACAATGTGGAATTGTCATTAATGCTAATGAGATTTGCCTTCTCATCAAGAGAAAAATACAAATTCCATCAGATGCTATGAGCTAAACTATCCAATCACCCTGATCATAGAAACAAACAGAACAACTTAAAAAGTCATCAAAAATGAAATAACAACATGCCTCAAATAACATAACAGAGGTGCCCAAAATAGCCAATCTCCATTTTTCTTTTTCTCCCCTTTTCTGTTTGCTTGCTTTTCTCTTGGCCCGCAGTTACAAACAAAGCCTGCTAAGGAGGCTCTTTTTCCACCAGCAGCAAGCATTTGCTGGTGTTGGGCCGCCTCCCGTCATTGCATTACCAGGCCCAGTCATTGATGCTTGCTCTAATCAGAGCTTTGTTCTCTCGCTGAGCTTCAGGACAATTCTACATCCAGTCTGTGAACAGCAATGAGCAATGTGGAAATTAGAACAAGTTCTTCACAAGCTCACTTCCACTGCAAGGGCTGGAACAGTGCCCAATTCAGAGAAACCTCTCACTCAGCTTGCAAAGACTCAGACTCAGTAGATTTGGGCTGGGTTTGGTGCAAAGAAAAATCAGTTCTTTGCAATAAATTCTTAGAATTACAGTGTTAAAAGATAAACTTAGGCACATTAAAATTTTAACAAATTTATTTGAACATTCAGCTATTTGTGAATGGGCAGCCCCAGACCAGGAGTAGTTCTGTAATCCAAGCGTGTAGCAGAGGAAAATTTATAAGGTGTTTGCGACGCAAGACAAGGAAAATAAAATTAACAGATGAAAGTGAAGAGATCTAGTTAGAGATTAGTTTGGCAATTTTGGATTGGTTAAGTTCCATTTTACTGTTTACATTGAGTTGGGCTTTGGTTTGCTTACATAAGAACCCAAGATGCTAGAGCCATTTCAGCCTAGTGGCCTCTGAAATAATTTTAATGATAGATTTGGAAGCTACCTTAGAGATCTTCTGGCCCATATTACTAATTTGATATACTCCATGGCATTGTCAAATCATACAGTCTTGGAAGTTACCCCATGCCCATTTTTCCATGCCAATATGTAATCTCCACGAATCTTGTTCATATTCAGGTTGGCTCTGAGACGTAAACTATGTCTGTGTCAATATAAGCTGTACTAAAACTAAAATTCACTGGATTCACTATATTCACAAGCTGACTACAATGTTTCATAGCACCCTGTACCACCATCACCTTCCAAGCCCAGAGGAAAATGTGTGCTTCAGTGGAAAGCTATGTACTGTGTAGACCTTTAGCACAGTCTTCGGGGTTATCTGCCTGATTCCATGGGGACTGTGTGGTCTTCATTACCTTTGAGCTATTTTTTTTACAACTGTGAGTTGCAGAACAGTGATAGCAATGCAATAATTCTTGTCTATAGATATACAAATAAATTCAGTCCAGTGAAGGGAACTCCCTCCCCCACACCCCATTCTCAGAGGGCAGGGAAAAAAGAAGGGGAGGAAGGCTGGGTTGCATTCATTTGCACATTTACTCCAATATTTCTTATCTATAAATGGCTCTGCTTTTTGACATCTTTGGACCAGTTATAACGTCTATTCAGTCTTGCATTTGATTAATGAGGTAAATAAAAATTTTTGGTATGTTTATTTTATATTTGTGTAAGAATCATGCCTATACTTTAGAAAAATATATATTCTCTAACAACACTATGATTTTTAAGTAATTTCAGATCACAGTAATGGAAACTAATCAAATCCATTTTTTCAACTCATATTATTTTCTTTGTACTGCAATAGTCTAGTTAAAAATAGTAAACTAATTGGCCAAAAACTGTTTAATTTCAGTTATGTTCTCATATTGTCTATGTGCTGAAAAAGTTTTTAAAGTGCTACCAAATAGGCTGATGAGAAACTAAACTCTGTGTGTGTGTGTGTGTGTGTGTGTGTGTGTGTGTGTGTGTGTGTGTGCGTGCATGTCTATTGAGGTAAAAGGAAAAAATCTATTACACACTTGATATTAAAAACACTAACACAGGAGCACAGTGTGCATTCGCCATATTGCAATGATCAAAATTCTGAAATACTCCATCTAAAGTATTAGAAAAGCTAAATTAGCAGACAGTATTCATCACAAGAGAGACAGTATAAGACTCCGTTATCTTAAGTTACTCCAATGTTATTAAAGATGATTTCCAACTTTATAAAGATTTAGCACTATAAATATATTTCAGCTTTCTTTCAATTTGTATAACAAATAGGATTCATGTTAATTACTTTGACTATCAGGAATAAAAAAGTAAAAAGAGTGTTAGGCTTCTGCCCCACTTAGTAATATTCTTAGATAAACTCATTCATTTGACAAACATGGGAAATTTATTATGTGTAAGGCATCATGCTGAATATTATTAGAGTTGATCTAAGATTCATTTCTATCTGCGTAGCTTTAGCCCAGTTGATATCCTGCAGGGTACTGAGAGAGCCTCCTCCAATACTCAGCTGAGGTTGAAGAAGGCCCCCAGCAATTCTCATGCTCTATCTACCTCCTTATCCAAAATAGGGGTACATCTTGTCAAGTGGATGGTTACACCAAGGATAAAACTAGAAAATATATATAAAAAGAGTTGCAAAATCCTGTCCACATTTTAATTACTATTATATCTAATTAGAAATGCATCCATTTTAGAAACACATCAGTACCAAGAAGAAGCTTCTGAACCTGACCTGCAATTGAATTATTATTGTTACTTTAATGGCTACCAGATATTTTCCATATATTATTCCATTTAATGATCATAGTAATCCTATGATAAAAGCATAACCAAAACAAATTTATGGGTGATAAAGTGACAATCAGGAAAATTCAATCACCACCCACTATTTATTATTAATTAGCCAAAATGAACAAGCAGCTGAATTAGTATTTGAATACGGGCTTGCCTAGTTTCAAAGCACATGCCTTTCTACTGTTCTACAATGTTGGTTTTTATACTGGGTGATTTTAAACTGGTTAACTGAAGAAGTCATTATTCCTCTAAGAAATCTTCTCCTATCTAGGATCAACTAAGTTGATTTCTTATGTATCCTAGTCAACTGGGACTTTCAGCCTGCTTGATTTCAGCAGCAAACAGGACTCCTTCATAACCATAAACCAGGACTCCTTCACTCTGTGGACATTTCTCAACACTCAGACACACACAGGGATCTAAGAAATGTCATTCCTAGTTAGGTAAACGTTTCCTGAAGTAATAGAGTAGTCATGCTGTCTGAAGTTACCATCTGCTAGTCCATTCAACTACCAAATATTAAACTGCATTAAAAAGTTTGGAGAATTTTCTAGAGTAAATAATTTAACTAGTTCTTCCAACAGAGAGCTAATCTTGAATAAATAATGCCTGGAAAGGTAAAATGGTTATCAAGTATCCTGGCAATAAAAATAAGTCATATCAAAAGACTAGAAATTTGTCCCCTCCTTATAAGGAAATAAGCAATGATCTGATATAAGAAATAGCTTTTTGAAGCTAAAAGAAGAACTTTATAAATAAACCAAAGATACTTCAAGTGCTATCACACTGAGTCCTGTGCAAGACTGAATTATGAATCTTTCAAAATCCCTCAAAGAGCTCATCATCTGTTAAAGGAGCCCCCTTTTTTATTATTTGCCCATGTGAGAATGTAATGGCAAGACACTGGTTCCCTTCTGTGAATATTTGAATATTTCCCCGTAAAGAGAAGGTTTCCCTGAAATAGGAGTCACAAAAACCTTCATTATATTCACTGGCATTTAAATTAATCTTTTGGGAAAAGGTGGTCAATAAAACCTCTGCAAATGTGAGTACATGAGGGAGTGTGAAATAAGGACAGGAGAGGGGACCAAGCCAGGAGCAACTGCCACCTAGAGCTTCAGTTGAAATGCAGGAGAAACATTCAGAAAAGAAGGCTGGGCAGGAGTGCCCACAGAAGTCAGTGTGAACCCAGAGGTGTGGGGGTGCTGAAGCCACAGGAGTCAGGCTCTACAGAAAGAAAGGATGGCCTACTGTGAGCAACCAGGTGAAACGAAAGCCCAGGAGTGTGCATTTATTTCAGCGAAGGTCGCTGGTGATCTTAGAGCCATTTTGGAGGAATCATGGGAATGGAAGCCAGATTGTGGGTGTAGAGGAAGAAACGGGATGTGATAAAACAGAAGCAGGGAACATAGAGAATGTTTTGTTAAGTTTGGCTGTGAAAAGTCAGACAAACATAGAAAGGTTGCAGGAAGGGAGTGTGAAGCTGAGGTGTTTTGGTTCTTTTTTAATAGGAAAGATTAGAGCATATTTAAATGCTGATGGGATGGGTCAAAATTGAAAACATAAAAGAAGGAGGAAACAATGCATAGAGTAAATTGTTTTAGAAGGTGAGAGAGGATGGCATCCCAGCCGCACACGGAGATGCCGGCCCTGATGAGAAAAGGAGCGAGGAGAGGAGAGGAGAGGCTGCAGGCAGAGGCTGTTGCTGGTAGAGGGAAAGGAGCGAGTTTCTTCAGGTAGCTTCTGCTTTTTAATCAAGAAAGTGGAGAGTATATCTGTCAAGAATACAGGAGCTAGAGGAGAATTAATTGTTTATTTTATTTATTCCTTATCACTGATTATCCCGACTATGTGCAGATTCCAACAATTAACTATGCTATTTAACAACATTTCGTGGTGATGTGTTAGTGGAATTTTTGTATTCTTTTCCCTCTCTCTCTTTTTTTTTTTTTTTTGCAAATGGATAAATCTTGAAATAGGGAGATTAGAAACTATGTTTGAAATAGCTCATTCTGCCTTATGAATAGATTTACTAACAGAGTTTAACTTCCAAGTCAAAAATTCAGACAGAGATCTTCAAAATAAATGGTGGGTTAGTTTAGAAAACAGAATGTCAATTAGCATAGACATGGCCTGATAAATGCAGTGAGAAGAATCAGATCATTAAAAGAACATTCCCTAACACAGAAGATATAGAAAAGTAAAATTACGCCTTCTGGTATTTTTTTTTAAATCAGCAAATGTCAACAGACATGAGTTCTATTATGGAGACCGATTTGATCAGAAGCAGAGGGAAACAATGTTAACTGTGGAAAATCTTTGAATTAACACAGAGGAGCCTTTTAAATTAATCTATGACAGTCAATAGAAAAAAAAAGTCTAGTAAAAAAAAATGACAGTAAAGAATAAGAAGCAGGAAAAGGAAATGGCCCATCAGTTAAGGTATAATTTTGCTTCTCTGTTATGAGGGCTAGCTGCCAAGAGATGAAATTTCTAGCTATAAAAAAGAGAAACTAGATAATAGGTAGAGAACAAAACATATGTATGCAAACATATACAAATAATTATATATATGAAAAGAAAAAATATAAAACTATATATAGTATGGAGTAGACAGAGGAACAAATCTAACACATATGTGTTATACAATACCAGGGTTTTTAAGTGATACTAAACATCATCACAAATAAGGAAACAATACACATTGTGTATAATAGAATCAGATTTTTCAAAAGCCTTATTTAGTAAGGAACTGGTTTCATTTTTCAAAACATGGGAAACTCACAAAAAAAAAAAATACCATTCATTAGATGTAATTAATTTCACACAAAGTTTCCTGAAAGTAACTAAAGGAAAACCAAGCTGTGGCTTATATTGAACATGCTTTAGGTTAAAATAATGAGAAAAAATAGCCACTAAAGAAAAAGAAAAGGTACACTCAAATATTTGTCGTGTTAGAGATGTGTTGCTAAAGGTATAATCTACACATCAGTTGTGTTCTCCTGCACTCTTGAAATCTCAACAGGTCTAGACTCGAACTTTCAGTTTGCACAGTATGGAAATCCAAAGCCTTCTCATCCTTGAAGAACAACCTTCATGAGGTCCAATTTGTTTCTGGGTTTATACCTCTGCACCTGATGTCTCTATTCAACATCGAGTCAATTAAGATGTAAAAATCACATCTGCCTTCAAGTCCACTTGCACATATATTTGTGAGTGTGGTATACTCTGGCATTTGGTACTGGATGGGCCATCTCATTGTAGCAGTTCAGACAGTTTCCACTGAGTGTTCAACAGCCCTCTTTGCAAACCTTTCAGCCACCCCATATTTTCCACTGGCTGCTCTGCCTCCTGTCATCCAGCATGTCAGAATTTCCATTTTCTAACCCCTTCTCTCCTCTTTCTCCTCTTGGCTTCCCTCTCTACTCTACCCCTCCTTCTCAGAAACAAAAGAAATTCCTTTATAATTCTCACAGGGAGCAATTTGACCATTCTCTTTTGTGGCTTTGGCTTTGTCAAACACCACACCGCACAGGGTCCCACCTTCTACCTACTGGCTAATCAAGACATTTCCTCAAACAAAAATAGTTTCCTCCCCAAAAGCCATTCTGGTGCCAATTGTCGAAAAAATACATTCAATACCTAAATTACACAAGTGCTTTAAAGAGTAGATTTAGCACAAAAGAAAACAATATATTGATTGAAAAACCCATCTCATGTAATAGTAATGTACAATGTTACCTGTAATTATTGAGACTAAAATCTTCTTAGAATAAGTAGTGCCTATAAGAATTTTTCTGTTTTAGGAAATTCTCAGTGATATTGGCAGTCATGTACAAGAAAGCTTTCAAAAAATTAAATAAATGAAACTTGAGGGAAGACTGCATGTTGTGAGTGGGGCTAACTTCCACTGAGCATACACTTCCGTCAGCTAGGAGTCCTCCTCCATCGGCCTCAGTAGAGCTTCAGAAACAAAGAGCAACTTCCCCCAACACCATCGGCTAAGGCAGGACCATAGCAAATTGCCCACCTTCCTGTTGTGGTGAGTTCTTCACGCCTTTTAATCCTGTTTGTCTCAGATTTCCCAGCAGTCAAGGCACCTGACTCACTCCACATCCTGGCTTTGCTTGCTACATAATCAGGGCTTTCTCTTCTTCCCCTGGGAATTCTTGTCAGCTCTCCTCTGTAAGAGATGTGTTCTTCCCTAGATCCCAAGGCTTTCTAATGCTGTTTATAGTTTCCATGAATGCCATTCTGAGTCTAGCTTTTGTATATGACCTGATTTTTCTCTCTAGAATCATCTGGGATGATGATGATGATGATGATTTTTTGGGGAGGTTGGGGGGGACCTTATTTGCCTTTCTTTTCATTTGTCTGGCTGAACATCCAATGGGTAATTTTAATCTACAAACTCATGTCTTTCAATTCTAGGAATTTTTAAATGTTATTTCCTTATATACTCTGTCTCTTTTCTTTCTGGGACTATTTTTATTTAGAGGATGGATATCCTACCCTGATCTTCAAAAATTGTTTTACCTTTCTTCTCCTATTTTCTGTTTCTTTTCCTTCCATTTTCAGGATTTTCTTGACTTTACCTTCCAATGCTTCTATTGATACTTTTAGTTCTCCTCCAGTTTGACTGTCCAAGAACCCACTCTTGTGCTTTGATAATTCACTTTTTATCACACTCTATTCTTGTTTTGTGGATGTGATATCTCCTAACTCTTTGAGAATATTATTAAAAGATTTTTGGAGTTTCTTTATTGCTCTTGTAGTTTCTATTTTCTCTGAGTTTTTATGTGTTTTTGTTTCTGTGTTTTATGTGAAAAGTTCTATTTGCATGAAGAGGATTTGTCAATAGCAGATATCACTTGACGGTAAGCTAGCTTTTTCATTGAGGAATAAGCAAATGTCCCAATCTTTTTGTCTTTTCCACAGACCAGTCAGTTTTCCCTGAAAGGCATCTTCTGTTCTTCAACCTGGGTAGCATGAATGAGGCTGGAAGTGTTCTCATTATTGTTTGGTAGAGAAATTTAACCTTTCAAGAGAGTAAAATTCCAGCCTTCTGTTGGCATGAAGATGGTCTACCCATTGCCTGAAGATTGGTGGACAAGATGCAAAGACCTGTTCATAGACACATTTTCAACTGATAATCCAAGGGTCCCTGACACCATCAGTTCTGAAGTCCTTCCAGGGTTCTGAGACATAAATCATCTTTCTTTTTGTCTACTTGCCCTTAACACTACAGTCTTCCCTTTTACCTTTTTCTAGACTGCTAATCAGTTACCCCAGTCCCTTCATTTTCCAACTTTCAAAAGCTTGTTGAAATCTCTCATCTACTGTTATCTTCTATTCAGTTCTTGTGAGCTCCTGCATTCATCCCTTAAAAAAAAACCCTCTGTCTTTTTTTTTTTTTGAGACGGAGTCTCATTCTGTTGCCCAGGCTGGAGTGCAGTGGCATGGTCTTGGCTCACTGCAAGCTCCGCCTCCCGGGTTCATGCCACTCTCCTGCCTCAGCCTCCCGAGTAGCTGGGACTACAGGCACCCGTCACCACACCCGGCTAATTTTTTGTATTTTTAGTAGAGACGGGATTTCACTGTGTTAGCCAGGATGGTCTCGATCTTCTGACCTTGTGATCCACCTGCCTCGGCCTCCCAAAGTGCTAGGATTACAGGTGTGAGCCACCACGCCCAGTCCATTACTGTCTTTTTAATGGTATTATGAAAGGAACCTGAAGTGACCGTTTGTACTCAATATACCTTGTTAAACAGAAGTACAATTCTCTCTTCAATTTTTATAATCTGGCTTCCATTCTTACCACTTCAGTGAAATTACTCCTGCCAAGATCACAACCAAATTCCTTATTGCTAAATACATTGGAAATTGCCTTGATCCCATCCTTCTTGATGTTTCAGCATTTAATCAACTGATGACTCCTTGAAACTCTTTTTGGGGGTTGACTGATGCTTTCCTCTGACATCATCCTTTGATCCTCAGTCTTCTTTACTAGATCTTCCTCTTTTGTCTTCCCTTCACTTTCAGTACCATTTATTAAGCTGATGATTCCCAAATGTGTAGGTCCAGCTCAGGCCTGCCTCATGGGCTCCAACTCATGTAAAACAATAGCCACCACAACTAATGACTATTGTATACTTGCTGTATATCAAGCGCCGTTCTGATTTTGTATGAGTTATTTTAGTTGATTCTATCAATGACTTGATTTTGAAACCTTATTAATATCCACATTTTAGCAGATGGGGAAACGAGACATGAGGAGGTTCAATAAATGCCCAGGGTATTTGAGTCAATGGTCAACTCCAGGATGTCTGACCCTGAAATTACCTCATTGTAACTGTACTCTGCTGCCTAACAGTCCTCTCCAACTGCCTGGTTAACAGGCATCCAAAGCGTATCTACTAAAAGTTAACTTCCTCATGCTGCCCTCTCTAAATAACTCTCTACTGTTGTTCTCTACCTTGTAGTAGCGGCTCATGCTGAAAGCCTAAGAGCCGTTTCTAATTTCTCCCTTCTTTGTCTTCATTTCCGCTGAATCCATCATACAAGTCCTACTGATTATATTCTTCAAAATGCCTCATATCGGCCCCCTCCTCTGTTTCCATAGTCATAACGCACATCCATCTACCCTGCTGCCATAGCCTTCTGACAAGTTTCTTCTCCTGCATTCTTAAATTTATTCTCTATACAACCTACAGAATTATCTTTACAACCCCAAATTAAATCACACTTCAGCTTTTCAGCACCTTCCCAGTGCTTACAATAAAATCCCAAGCCATTACCATGACCTACAGCACTCTACACAGTCTGATTTCCACATATATTAGAACCCTAACTGATGCAATTGTTCTTCCTTCTGGTTCACCATAGTGCAGTCACATAGCCCTTCCTCAAATAAGCTCACTCTTTTACATGCCTTCTTTCCCTTACCAGCTAATCTAAAGTTGCCCCCATCACCCACTCTGCCCCACTTCACTTTTCTAATGTTCTATTAACACTAATTACAAATAGTAATTATCTCATTCATTTGCTCGATTACTTGACTGTCTTCCCCCACAAGAATGTAAGGTCTATGAGGAAAGAGACTTTGTGTCACTCATTCAATTCTAGAAATTGCCCTAGACTGTGTCTAGAAATATCCTAGACCATGACAAAACAAGACTCATTAGATTTTGTAGAAGTCCTCTTATCTAATATAAACTACACCAGTACATGCAGAACTAACAGATGTTTTTATATAGATACAAAAATATTTGTTATAAGCAATGTGCTTACATAATTGTGAAGGCTGAGATATCACAAGATCTGCAGTTGGCAAGCTGCAGACCCAGGAGAACTGATGATGTAGTTCCACTCCAAAAATCAGCAGAGCTCTATTGTTTCACCTAGAATCCAAAGGCAGGAAAAGACCAATGTCCCAGCTCAAACAGTCAGGCAAGAGGAGTCTCCTCTTACAGAAGAGTCAGCCTTTATGTTCTATTCAAGCCTTGAATAAGGCCACACACATTAGGGAAGGCAATTTACTCAATTTGATTCAGATATTCATCTCATCTAAAAACACCCTCACCAAAACACCCAGAATAATGTTTGACCTAGTATCTGGGCACCCCAAAACTCAGTCAACTTGACATGTAAAATCAACCATCACAGTTGGTTAATCAAAAAATGTCTATCATATTAGACAATCATGAAAGAGACACATAGAGACCTTTAACGTTTTATTTTACTTCAAACATTTAAATGTATATTCATTTCCCAATCATTTATAGCAGGCCCAAAGCCTTTTCTTTGAGCATGAATCTAGTAATTGGGGTTCCAGATCATCTTGCCCACAAAACTATACTCATAATCCATCTTCGACATTTCCAATGTCAGTTTCCTTACATGAAAAAAGAGAGACAATTATAATACAATCTAAGAGCACAAGTTGTTCTAGGCTTTTAAAGTTATTTTTTCCAATTTCTTAATATTTATTTGATTTTATTTCATTTTTAAAATGCAATTTGCTTTCTAAAGTATTTAATTTGGTTTTCACAATAACAGCATTTAAAAAAACTTGACATGGTATGTAGTTGTTAAATTATTATAAGGACAAGGTTTGGGGTTAAACATAACTGAGTCTAGGGAATCATACAACTCAGCCTGTGGGAGCACAGTGCATGGGCAGAATAGGGAGTTAGTATACAATGGTGAAGTTTCAGTTTTCCTTGAGGAAAAACAGTTATGATTCACAGAAAGATGGGGCAGAGTCAGTTAATCAGGACAGTCAGCTCAGTGGAGTCTGCTCAAAGAGTTGCTCCCAATAATAGCCAGGCTAAAAGGATGTTAAATATTAACATCTGTTTGCCTCAGATTTATTCAGGAGTCCCCAAAGGACACAGATTATCATGAAAACCAAAATAAACAAGAAGAGGAAGAGAAGCCACTTCCAGAATCTTCTAGAAGTTTTCTCTGTTCTATTTGGTTATATTTGCCACTTCCTATTTTCATGATTGCCTTCAAATATGTAATTTGAAAACTTTAACTCTCATTCTAGCCTCTCGGAGCCATACCCTTTGGCATCCCAAGAATAAACTCATATGCTATTTTATTAAAGTGTCCATGCTTATTCTAACAGTCTTTTTTTTTAAAAAAAATAAAATTATCCTTTAATCTATTAGATGATAAAATAATCTGTGCTGCACAGTGAAAATAATTTATAAATGACCCCTTTGGTTAATAACATCATGCCAAAGCAAGTCCCATTTTTCACTTTTCTGTAATGATAAAATGTAATTTAACAATTTCATGTAATGAGATGATACTATAAAGAAATGTTATTACTTTTGTTAATTACCTCCATGACATATTTGTAAATGTAAGTGACAAAAGCTTGTAAAAATTAAACTTCAAGAGATGTAAAAACTGATTATTTAGTAATTTTATTTCTGAATAGCTAAAACTATAATAATGTTCTGCCATTATTATCTAACTCAAGCCATCAGGGACTGCACTAAACGTTCTAATGACCAAGCAGTAACATTTGTGCTGGGTAATTTGTCGCATTCTACTTTGGAAGTTGTAGTCCATTGGAGACAAAATAATGTGGTGTCTATGAAAGGGCTCTAGGGCCAAATTACCTGGGTTTGAATTTCAACTCTGTTTCTTTATATTTCAATATGTGGAAATTATTTATTTAAGTTCCATAAGTATGTCTTGTCAAATGCTGGATCCTTGAAAATATCACTAGAATAATGTATTTATAAGGTAAATCTGAGTTTATTGTTTACCTCAGTAAGGCAGAATGCTACTTCGACAATGAATTAGTGGCGTCTTGGAAAGGAGACAGGAAAGTTGTGATATTTATGAGGTTTTGGGGTTTAAGACAGGTCTTTCAGTGCAAGGGGTATGGGCTTGATGGGAATCGAGTAAAAATCATGATAGAACGCTTTAGGATTGGTGGGTGCCGCAAAATGAGGGCTTGGAGGTGAGGGTATGGAAAAGTCTTAGAGAGTGCAGAGTAGTTTGATCCCATTTGTTGAAAAGTCAGCCAGGCGTGGTGGCTCATGCCTACAATCCCAGCACTTTGGGAGCTGATGTGGGACGATCACTTGAACCCAGGAGTTCGAGACCAGCCTGGGTAACATGGAGAGATCCAATCTCTACAAAAAATACAAAAATTAACCAGACATAGTGGTGTGTCCCTGTAGTCCCAGCTACTTGGGGGGTTGAGGTGGGAGGATTGCCTGAGCCCAGGAGGTGGAGGCTGCAGTGAGCTGTGACTGCGCCACTGCATTCCAGCCTGGGTGACAAAGTGAAACCCTCTCTCAAAGAAGAAAAAAAAGAGAAAAGTCAACCAGTCCTGTGTTTATTAAAAATGATTTTTTTTCAGCTGTTCCTGAAAGGAACATTAATGTTATTTTTAGTTTTTATCTCCCTGGACAAATACTTCCTGGAATAGGAAAGTCATAGCAGTGAAGATAGTGGTGGTATACAATCACGATAATGTGGAGAGTAAGCTCTGCTTGTTGGGGGAAAGGGAGGGGGAGAAGATTTTGATTCTCTGTTCCTCATTTGCAAATGGGAATAATACTTGTGCATTTATGGGTGATGGTACTAATGGAGAAGTACTAGCAAACCTTCCAGAAGGAAAGTACATACAGTGGAAGGAGCAAGGGTTTGGAGTCAGTCAAATCTCAATGTAAATCAGAGCTACCACTTGGCCACAAAAAAGAATGAAATTGTGTCTTTTTCAGCAATATGGATGGAACTGGAGGTGATTATCCTAAGTGAAATGATAGACACAGAAAGTGAAATACTGCATGTTCTCACTTATAAGTGGTAATCAACTAATACGTGCATACGGACCTGGAGAGTAGAATAATAGACACTGGAGACTCCGAAAGATGGGGTTGGGAAGTGGGTGAGAGATGAGAAATTCCTTTTGGGTCCAATGTACATTATTCAGATGATGGTTACACTGAAAGCCCAGACTTCACCACTATGCAATATATCCATGTAATAAAATTGCACTTGTACCCCCTTAAATCTATACAAATTAAAAATTAAAAAAAATCTGAGCTACAATTTTTTAGTAAGTATGGTCCTGTTTTGTGACCTCTAGAATGATAGCTCTTTCACAGGGGTGTTGTGAAAATTAATAAAATAATGAATGAGAAAATCATCTATGCGAGATACGCGTTTCAGCAAGAAACCTACAGCTCATTCCAACGGGGGACTTGAAGAGGGTTTGATGAAGGGACTAATTGCATAGGTTAACAGAGAGGATGCTGAGTCAAAGCCGGAAGACCTGTTACCATTCCTAGGCCAAAAGAAGCAAGGGAAGAAACTGTCCTGGAGCCTGGTAAGAGCTGTAACACCGGATGGGAAGCACACCTGACTACCCGACAAGATCTGAGGCCGCAGGTAAAGGAATGTGCACACTGCCAAACCAGAAAGGGAGCAGCAGGAATAAATACCCTGGCCTCTTCCTCCTCCTGTTGTCCAATCGCCTGCATTGCATTTATCAAACCCAACTAAAAGCTAAGGGCAGATGAGCCTGGGTAACACACTTCTTCCGGATCAGCCTCCTGGGGCAGGCAGAATCACAAAGAATACATCAGGAGACACACACACTGAGAATGACTCCATCTTGTAAGTACTTTTAAAGTCTTAGTTCCCTACTGTGATTAACTCAAGAATGAGGATACAGTTGAAATAGAGTACGCCAGTCTAGTGCTAAGGACACCTCTATATATCTTTTTGGAGGTGGAGGGCAGGGGGCTTTTAAGCACTAACCATGTACAGTCCGTGGTGTAATAAGAGTGGCTAATGCAAGAATGTTTACTGACTGGGCTTCTTCACTCTAAAAGAGCACTAACATTATATCTGCTTCTTGGCATATTAGGATGTAAGAATATACAATGTTTGTTAGGTTCAGAAACACAAAGTCCATTCATAATGTCCATTCAGTTCCAGAAACTCCCCTTAACAAAATATGCAGACGTTTCTTTTAACTTGGAACAAAAATGAATTGGTTGACTAGAAGGTAACTCACATTGTGGAATAAATTATATATTTATATATAATTTTATTAGCTATAATATATATTTTATTATATATAAACATATATATATATATATATATATATATATATATGAGTACTTCTATACCTGGCAGTGATGTTAACCACCAATCTGCCATCACAGGGCAAGCTGAAAGGCTTAGCCAGAAGCAGAGTAGAGGGCCTTTCTGGAGCCTCTTCTTTATGTCTGGGTTCTGTGTTAGCCTCAATCTCACTTATTTTGAACCTTATCCTGGTACCTATTGAGTGGCCATTTACTGATGCCAATGCTTATGATTGATTGCAGGCCCTTGTCAAAGACATGGAGTGGCTAAGCCTTACTTCTCTTACCATCTAAACTTCTTTTGAATGTCCTAGAATGCTCACAAATATCTTCCCCAAATGCTTGTTTTTTCCTGGATAGCAAAGTATTAGACTACTACTCACTCCCACCACCCTGACAGCTTTAAGCAGGAAGAGGAATATCTTCCAGAATGAGTCCTATCTGATGGCCTTTCCCCTATTATTAAAATTCCCTTCCTTTTGTGGTTGGCTGTTTCTCATTGCAGAAATATCCCACACTCTGGGATCAGAGCTTGACCTAACCCTCTGAACTGGGATGTTACTAATCAAATGCTCCCCTTGTATCAGCTATTCTTAACCTTGTGATTGTCTCACGTAGAAAATGTTGAAGGGAGGATGTTCCCTATCAAGTAGATGATGGAGAGGGTTCCTTATGGATTATCACCCCTTTTCAGAAACCAATCATGTACTTTTAGGGCATTTTACATCCCAGTGCTTCTCAGTGATACCTTTCCCATTACTTTATCCTCAAAACTCATTTTTTAATTAAACAACTTTTGAAAAATGACAATGAGTACTTTCCAGGGGACCCCTTTAAAAAGACAATACCAATTTGGGTGTGTAATTTCAGATATGCTTATTTTAAAAAAATAAGTCCTATTTCTTTACAGTAAACCTGAGTTTCATATCCTGCACGCTCTTATGCACAAATCTTTCATCTTCTCTAAAGGATTGCAAACTCCTCCAAGTCTGGGGCTATACCTCACTTATTCCTTTTATTCTACCAATATATTCCTTTCCTTAATAAATTTAATTCACTTGTGAAATGCTGCCGCCAAGTGAAGAGCCATTACATGGGAAAAAAATTCCATCAAATTTAATGGGAAAAATTATGATGCTTGTCATCAGAGCCCAAGATATCCAGACAATTTTCTTAGAACAATATATGAACTGGACAATAAAAACAAAGCCTTGCAATTCATAAATATTTTAAAGTAAATAAATACACATTATATTTAAAATGTGGTGAAGGTTATTTGCTAATATGGTTTGTCTGTGTCCCCACCCAAATCTCATCTTGAATTGTAATAATCCCCACTTGTCAAGGGCAGGGCCAGGTGGAGATAATCGAATCATGGGGGCAATTTCCCTCATACTATTCCTGTGGTAGTGAATAAGTCTCACAAGATCTGATGGTTTTATAAATGCGGAGTTCCCCTGCCCAACCTCTCTTCCCTGCCACCATGCAAGACGTGACTTTTCTCCTCCTTTGCCTTCTGCCATGCTTGTGAGGCCTCCCCAGCCATGTGGAACTGTGAGTCAGTTAAACCTCTCTCCTTTATAAATTACCCATTCTTGGGGCTGTCTTTATTAACAGCATGAAAACAGACTAATACATTTGCCAAAGCAGATAAAAGGCTTACAGTAGGTGGTAGGGTGGTGAAGTAGGGGTGTCAGAAAGATATTCTTTGGAGGATGTATTCTTACTTATGTATCATTCTCTTCACCAATTTTTCAGCATTTTTCAGGCTCGTGGTTGCCTTGCATTCAAGTCTACACTTACAATTAGTTACAGCACAGAAACATATCTTTAGTGCAAACTAAAGTCTAACTAACCATGAGAATGCTTTAAAATACTTTAAAGTAGCCCACACAAACAACATGCTGAAAAAGCTGCCTTCCCATCCTGTTTGCTTGTCTCATGTACACAAAGGAAAACATTTTGGGTGCATCCACCATGGTGTGCAATGTAAATTTGTTCCATATGCTATTCACTGACGAAAATGTTGTTCTGACTGAATTTTAAATATGTCATTGCCTGAAATTATAATGTTGAAATACCACTTATAGCATATATATTCATTTTGCTTCAGGGTAAAAATCTCTTTATCCTGGAAAAAATAAAGTCATCGTCTGAAAAGTAGTATAACTTTTCAAGATACTTTTTGTTGAAAAGTCACTAAGCACTCATTAGGTAAATAAGTTGTAGCATATTACAAGCCATGTACTCAAATCGACGAATGGATGAATCAAGAATAAAACACTATTCTTTTAGGTTTTTTTTTTCTAAGACATCTTGTTATAGCATAAAACACTATTCTTCTAATAACCTTATTAGAAGACCATTTAAATCAATGGTTTAACTAGTCAGTTGCCTGTAATGAAGAAGTTGTTTTGGTTGCAACAGTCAAAATGTCTTCAAAATTTTTGACTTGCTATGTAGGCTATTTATCCCCATGTGTTGAGGTGTTTTAGAATTCTTAGACTAGAATGGAGCCTTCACATTGGTCTTCAGCAATTTTGAAGCAGAAACTAGAGCAACATAACATAAATACCTGTAGATTTTGGAGGGTGAGGAGGGTCATTATCTTACGAACAAGTCAGAGCAAAGAAACAGCCTTGAAGACCAAAAGACCCTCATAATCCAGCACACCACCATGCTCTGGCCACTTGAAATCATTTGAGAAGGGCACCCGCACCCACTCCCACCCATTCCATGTTGATCTTCAAGGAGCCGCTACTTTTTTGTACTCCTTTGTCTTTCTTTACCTCTGCTCCTTTTATGCTCGCCTGTTTTGTCAAACTCCTATTAATCCCAATGGAGAAGGCACCAGGTTCAAGAGACAGAGGAAGAGACTCACAGCCAGCAAACAAAACATGGGGTTTCACTGGGAATTTATGTACAGAGCAGAGAGTCTAGTGGCAGTGGGCTGGACAAGATACCATCACACCCAGTGGTGGCAAGCTGGGCAGGAAAACCACACCCGCGTACAGTATACATGGCATTTTCACTTACCGTCCTCCTCTTAATGGCCTCCACCTGGCAACTTTCATTTGCCCCATCCGCTATACAGCCTGAGTTCCATGGGACAAGCTGGGGGCTAAGATGCTCATCATAGACAAGGAACAAATCTCTAGGCTGGTCACTCCCGGATTCCCTAGCTCAGAACACACATTCAGGTGCATCTGCCATACAGCATTATTCTCAGGGCATGGTTAAATTATTATTATCAGGTGTGTTTACTCCCATCACCCTAGCTGTTTTCCTCCTAACACTAATCAAAGTCACCTTCCTTTGTATATGCTCGCCCAATTTCTCACATCATCAGTACTTTATCCTACTTGGCAGGTCTCCCTTTCGTTCCTTCAGGCCCTTGTCATGCCCCTTTCCAAGACCATGGCAGGACAAGCCTGTGAGACTACCCGGCGTTGTGATATGCCTATATGTGTTTCTCTGCATACACTTTTATCTCTAATGTACCACTTTATATTTATGAGGTCTTTATGTGATCACTCAGACCTGAACTTATAATTTCTTATTTCCAGCAAGAATGTTGTTGCAAATGGCAAATAAGGATTTGTTAGCACCAAGAAGCACAGTCCCAGAGACTTTTTGAATGTCTCATCAATGGCCATGTAGGCTGAGAAAAACCTTAGCTATTGGCTGTTTCTTACTACTTCTCCCACTTCCATTACCTTCCTTATCCTCCCCCGAGGTTACGATTACAAGACAAATTGAAACAAATCCAAGGATTTCAAATTTCCCTGAGGTAAGGTATTATAGATTTATGAAGTTTTAGTCCCAATCTGAATGGTCATCCAAACACAAAGTAGTTATTTGAAAGTAGAAGTAGATCCTGTCACCGATTTCATACGGAAAGAAAAGGAAGAAAAGTTGATCTAAGATTTTTGCCTCCATGAGAGCTATTATATTTTATGAATATCGACTTGTTAACAAAGACAATAAGATTTAGAATCTAATAAAAGCATATATAAACATTTGTAAAGGGATTGAAAACTTTTCCTATAGAATAACTTACATGAAGTTAATAGAAACCTTCCATCATCCCAAGTACCCGCTGGTGTGCGTATCTTAATCAGCTGTCCATATCAACAGGGCTCAAGTGAAACTTCTATGCCTCTTTCAAAGAAGTCTCTTTTAAGAACAGAAACCTACTAAACAAAGAATAAAATACTTCTTTCCTCTCCTGGTTCTTATAAAGTGCTGATGTTTCCATTTTGCCTATTACAATCACTCTTACTAAGTGTGGTGGCTCATGCCTGTAATCCCAGTACTTTGGGAGGCCGATGTGGGCAGATCACTTGAGGTCAAGAGTTCAAGACCAGCCTAGGCAACATGGCAAAACCCCATCTCTACAACAAATACAAAAACTCGCTTGGCATGGTGGTGCATGCCTGTAGTCCTGGCTACTTCAGAGGCTGAGATGGGAGGATAGCTTGAGCTTGGGAGGCAGAGATTGCAGTAAGCTGAGATTGCACCACTGCACTCCAGCCTGGCCGACAGAATGAGACCCTGTCTCATAAAATAAAAAAATCACTCTCAAATTATTTTTCTGGGAATAAATACTCATTTCTGCTAGGCTTAAACTAAAACTCAAACCCACTTTTCAAATCCTTCTAGTCTACTTGGTATAGGTGAATGAAGTCACCTATTTATCTAGTACTTACTGCCATTTTACCCATTTTCAAGTGTACAATTCAGTGGTGTTAATTACATCCATGATGTTGTGCAACCATCACCACTATCTACTGTATTTCCAAAACATTTTCTTTACTCCAGAGATTCTGTAACCATTAGGTAATAACTCCCCATTTTTCACTCGTACCAACTCCTGATAACCTCTAATCTACTTTCTGTCTCAAAGAACTTGCCTATTCTAGATATTTCACATAAGTGGAACTATGCAATAGTTGTTCTTTTGTGTCTGCCTTATTTCATGTTGCATAATATTTTTAAGGTTCATCTGTATTGTAGCATATATCAGAACTTCACTCCTTTTATGGCTGAATAATATTCCATTTTATATATGTACTACATTTTGTTTATTTATCTGCTCATAGTCATTTGGGTTGTTTCTCACCTCTTGACTATTGTGAATCATGTTGCAATAAACATTGGGAATATTAGTATCTGAGTTCTTGTCTTTAATTCTTTTGGGTACATACCTAGGAGTGAAATGTGTGAGTCTTAATGTCAATTCTATGTTCAGCTTTTTGAGAAATCATCAAACTCTTTTCCACAAAAGCTATGCCATTTTATGTTCTCATTAGCAACATAGGGTTCCAATTGTTTCACATGCTTGTCAACACTTATAATTTTCCATTTCTTTAAAGTTATAGCCATCCTAGTAGGTTGGCATCTCATGGTGGTTTTGATTTTACATTTTTCTAATTAGTGATGTTGCGGGTCTTTTTATGTGCTTATTGCCCATTTGTGTATATTCTTTCAAGAAATATCTATTCAAGTCCTTTACCCATTTTTCTTTGGGTTGTTTTCCCATCGTTGAGTTTTGGGAGTTCTTTAAATATTCTAGATATTAAACCCTTATAAGATAAATAATTTGAAAACATTTTCTCCCATTCTTTTGGTTATAGTTTCACTTTTTTGATAATGACTTTTGATGCACAAAAGTTTTTAATTAATCTATTTTTTGTTTTGTTGCTTATGCTGTTAATGTCAGATCTAAAAATCCAGTGTCAAAATCTAAGGTCATGAAGATTTGTTTACTCCTATGTTTTCTTCTAAGAGTTTCTGGTTTTAGCTGTTATATTTCCATTGTTGGTCCATTGTTTGTTAACTTCATTTAAGTTGATAATAATGAGTTATTATTTGTTAATAGACAGGGTTTCACTCTCATCCAGGCTGGAGTGCAGTGGCACAATCACAACTCACTGCAACCTCAAAGTGATCCTGCTGCTTCAGTGTTCTGAGTAGCTAGGACAACAGGCAAACAACATCATACCTGACTAATCTTTAGAAGAAAAATTTTTTTAGAGATGGTGTCTTGCTATATTGTCCAGGCTGGTCTCAAACTCCAGGCTTCAAGTGACCCTTCCACGTCGGCTTCCCAAAGGGCTGAGATTATAGGAATGAGCCATCATGCACATTCAGCTGTTTTGAGTTAATCTTTGTATATGTTTTGAATTACCTATTGATTTTTGAAGATCATGTCTTGATGTAGGTGGCATGCTGACATGTGGAATATTGCAAGAATCCCCCAAACACATACAAATTTATCTCCATTCAATGGAGTATCGATGTTTTCTCTGAATTGGAATAATAAAAGTAGAGAACAAAATAATATTTCTTCTAATGTTTTAATGCAGAATACTAGATTCCTATGTTAAAGGAGAAAAAACATGGAAGTTTCAATCAGGTAAAACTTGTATTCCCTGTCATCTACAACACACTGCTTCTCCATACTTCATAAAATACTTCCAGCTGAATAAAGGAAGGGAATTAGAGAGGAGAGTTTAGATAAGATAGACTCTAGAGAAAAATCTATGCTTACCTCCCAGATGGATTCACAGCAAGAGGAAGAGATAGAATCCCATATTTAGGGGATATGAAAGCAGAGGGGCAACTGTTATGCTTTTTATCTGGCTGCACATGGAGGCTGTAAACCCACTGACCATTCCCTGCATCCTCATGATGAAAAACGCTGGTGGAGAGGGCCCCATAAAGCACCATATATATAGCCATACAGAGACTAATGAGCCAGAGAGGAACCTCAGAAATATTTGCTGAGTCTTTTTACTCCCAGTGCTTGAGGAGCTGCCAAATTTCTCATATGAAACATTGTAAATTGCCCTAAGACTAGAGAGTTTCTGTTGCCATGACTTTAAAATTAAGATCAAAACATAGTCAATTATATCTATTACAATTATATATATCCAACAAAGAGATAATATATTTTGCAGGAATAAAGAAGACATGGTGAGGCCTATGTTTAGCCTTGCCTCACCTTATGGCCAAAAGTTTCTCACCAAAATCACCACTCTACCAGAATTTGGAGGGTTTGCCAATTTAAATAATTCTATAGAAATTGCAACTAAATACAGTTGGATTTGTTTATAGGAAGTTGTATCAAGATGTTTTAAAAGAACACCAATATTTCATATGCTGCTTCTAGGAAGCTTTAAAATGATCATTTGAGACACTGTTGCACACAAATAAATTCTCTAGTCTGCTTGTGTATCTCCAGTGCAATTTAAAACACAGATGCAGGCAAGAGAGAAGGGCTGGAGGCTAACAGAATTTGGCAGCAGCCATAAGTCTTTCTTTTCCCATAATAGCTTTGTAGATGTCAGCATGAAAGGACAAGACCTGGTCTCTGCTCTCACTTCAAAGGAGTCTAGGCATTAAATCTCCAACAGTCTCATGCCTTTAGCAGAAGGCTTGTGAAGACAGGGGCAACTGATGTGAATCCCAGGGGAGGAAAAGGTAATTTTCTAACACAACAAACACAAATCATCCCGATGGATCCTAATAAGTTGAGTATGAGAGGAAAGATGCCAAGACAATGTAGAAAATGCTGCAACATATTGAGAAGGAGAATGGAATGTGGAGTTCAGTATTCCCTTTGGACGGAACTCAAGAGAAAACTCATAGGTGATATCTGTTTCTGTGCTCAGAGCCTGTAGTTATACTTTTAAGTTCAAAGACTCAGTTGACTAATCTTAAATCATTATTGTTTGTCTTTTTAAAAAGTACTTGTACAGAAAATTACATAGTATTGTAATATTTGTTGGCAATCAAGAAAAGGCAAAAGAGCCAAAGCAATCCCCACTGGTGGACTCTTACTTGAGCTACCCATTGAATAGTCAGCAATGGAGAAAGCAGTTGACATTCAGCTCAATGAACACACATTGAGTATGTAACATGATCTAGGTAGGCACTAATTGGTTTCTTTGAAAGGGAACGGACCTACATATCCATAAAACACAGACCTTCCCCCAAGTGACAAATCAAGAAGTCTAGAAGCATCTTAGACTTTTGTGTACTTGTAAGGAAAGTTCCACAAGGCTGTTGGGGAGTCTTCAACAAAAGTCACCCATCAGAGGAGTCCCACATGTCCCAGGAATTTGGGATTTTTTGTCATACTCATTCACTGATGGAGAGCAGCACATGGGAAGTGTGGCTGTGGTGCAAATGTGGTGATGGATTTCAGAGCCAGGTAGAAGATCTCTTGATCAATTACGCTCCCTGCTCTGACAGGCAAGTTCTCATGATGGCCACGCCAGTGAGTCAGCTCCCTGGAAATGTCAGTATAACACAGGTATGTTGTTGCATCATTTAGTATTGTAAATTTGTCTGTTTAAATAAGAAAATTAGTTCATATATTTACTTGATAGAGAAATGAGTGTTTTTGACCTCAGAAAGATAAAGTAATTTATTACTCAGAGAATCTTTGCACCTACTGGGCTCCTTTAACAGCCACTGGATGGTTTTTAGTTCAAAGAAAGTTACCAGTCCCTTCTCAGAAAATGGTAAAGGGGGAGAGAAAGATTTGCAGTTGTACTAATATACAGAAGAAGCAGCTCCGTTCATTTCTTTTAATTTTCTCTGAAGTGAGCTTTTCTTCTTCATGGCAAATGATTGTTCTGCCTGAAGCTATTTGTCACTGGGATGGGAACAGAAAGGTGGAGTAACCATGTATGCAATATTCTTAGCATCTCTTTATTATAGTCTAATTCTTTACATCTGTCTCCTACAGAGAAACCTCTCCTTAAAATGGTAGCATCCACTTTACGAGTTAAGAAGAGTAAGAAGTGAGCAACACATGGCATTCTATTACGGCATTGCAAGTTGCAGCAATGATTTCTTTGTTGTCTTGATATCAAAATTTCACTCTATCATGGTATAAATTGATCTTGTCATTGTGACCCATGAAAATTTACTGAATATTTATGATATGTTTACCAATGAGGATGCAAAGAGGTCTCAGACTCTTTATCTCAAGAGGCTTATCTCTTTAGGGGGAAAATGCATGTATATTAAAGAACTCCAGATAGTATAGTCTATCAAGTCTAGATTTTATTTATTTCACTTACAAGCTATAGAATGAACCTGTAATGCTTTCCCGGAAGCGTAGCAGAAGACACAAGATCCTGGGTCAGAAATGAAGGATTTTGTGATTTACAGCACAGGAAGCAGCAGTGGAGTTTGGGAAACCCACTGCTTTTCCCACAAGCAGAAAGTTAGCCTGATCTTTGTTGAAGGCGGATACATTACCTCATCTTGCAGGTAACCAGCTGCATAAACAAGTGTGAGAAATGGCCTGAGTATCAGGGCATTGCAGTCTTGGCTCACCCAGCAAGACATGTAGGAATTCACAAAGCCCAGGGAAGGCTGCCTCCTCCAACATAGGCAGAAAGTCAAATGGTCAACACCAGTGACAGCACCACTGAAGTTTGGAAATCAGAAATAACAGGACATTCATGACATAGGGGAAATGGATGGTTTTTTCATGAATATAAACCAAAAATAAAATCCTAAGCCCCTCAACCATCTGAATGGACCCCTCCTTTTGGCCAGGGCACTCCAAAGTTAATCTGAAAAACTAATTCAGCCCATGATAGGAAGTAGGGGTCAGATATGCCTCATTAAACTCTCCTCCCTTTTGGAATTCAGGAAAAACTGGACCAACATTAACAGCAACACGGACCTTAAGTCTGATAAACATTTACAATCTATTCTCTCTGAAGCCTACTACCTGGAAACTTCATCTGCATAATAAAACCTTGATCTCCACAACCCCTTATCATAACTCAGGCATTCCTTTCTATTGATAATAATTCATTCAACCAATTACCAATCAGAAAATTTTAAAATTTATCCAGGACCTGGAACCCCCACCCCCACCTCCTCATGCTTTGAGTTGTCCTACCTTTCCAGGTCAAACCAATGTACGTCTTACATGTATTGATTGATGACTTGTGTCTCCCTAAAATGTACAAAAGCAAGCTGTACCCCTACCACCTTGGGCACATGTCATCAGGACCTCCTGAGGCTGTGTCACAGGTGCATCCTTAACCTTGGCAAAATAAACTTTCTAAATTGATTGAGTCCTGCCTCAGATTCTTTTGGGTTCACACTACAAAAACAAAGAAAAGATTACTGCCTATAGTAAAATATTTATTATTAGCTTACCTCAACAGGCAGCAGTGGTTTGCTTATAAAAACAAATCACTGGGGTAGAAAGAGAGGGAACAGGTCTTTGGGAGTTTTAATACTTATTAACAATGATGAGACTGGATGAACTGCATTGCGAAGCATAATGTAAAACTATCATTCATTGTCAATGATTTAAGGAAGGAATGTTAGATGCTGGAATCTGATTATAATCAAGTGAATTGAAATGTTATCTCCACCCAGAAATTTCTACATGTTTTCTATTGAATGTCCCTCCTAGGTCACAATAGAAACAGTAGGAACAATGCTCAGCATTTTAAGCTTCAATTAGCTGCATAGTGGTTGATGGGAGTATGGGGATTTAAAATCCTTTATGCTTCCATTAGATAAAAATCTGTGACATGTAAGTCATGATTATTCATCAGCATGGGGCCAAGTCCTGCTCCACACCCTTGTCTGCTTGGCCCATTTTCCTCCATGAGCTCCAGAGCCACACAAGAGGTTGTAGCCAATAGTGACCTTTTGTACCAGAAGCTTCACTGATTCTAGCAGGAAACTGAGTTTCCTCCACTTGGTTCCAGAGGACACTGTACCTGACCTTGAAGTATTTTGTGATCCTATTGTGTGGCCAACAGCAATGAAGCAGCAACATTTCCCAGAACAAAAGCAGATGACCTCAGGCAGACACAAGACTGACAGGCAGTTGTGAAGCAGGCCCGGCCTCCCTGCTTTAGAGAAGAGAAATGGAGCCATCACTACAGACACTGACTCTCTAAATTTATCAATTTAGATAAATTTAGATAATTTGTTCCTGCACACCATGGCATCTAATTTATCAAATTAGATAAATGGAAAAAGAACATTAAAAAGTAGAAGTTATTGGCTAGCCCCGAAGTATTATTTAATGTGGAAAAGAGGCCCAAGTAAAATATGTAAAAGTCAATGTTTTTTTTCAAAAGTAGTGTCAGTCAACTTTCTTATTCATAGTTTACATACAGTGTCTTTGATTATTAAAAAGGCTCTGTGCGTGTGTGTGTGTGTGTGTGTGTAATTCTAGAATCCATTTGTAACTTTTTAAATTAAAATCCCATTTTAGGAGGAGAAAAAATAAACTTTCATCTCCATATACAAGAAAGGAGCTTTGGGAGATCTCTGTTACTTAATTTGAGTAGCTTTTTTCCATTCTCTGAAATTGCCCCTTCCTTCCTCATATTTTCTCTAATTATCTCGGTTCCTAGTTTACAACCTGCCCTAGCTTACCCAAACACCTTCTTCTTCAGGGATTTTCAAGTATCTAATGATAAAATATTGTGACACCTCTCAGCCATATTTGTACTTTAAAAGAGAAATTTTGTTTTCAGAATACAAAGGGGTCTACTATTAACAGTGGATTTTTTAGGAGTCAATGGATGGCATTTGCAGCAACCTGGATGAGATTGGAGAATATTATTCTAAGTGAAGTAACTCAAGAATGGAAAACCAAACATTTTATGTTCTCACTCGTAAGTGAAAGCTAAGCTATGAGGATGCAAAGGCATGAGAATAATACAATGGACTTTGGGGACTCAGGAGAAAAAGGTGGGAAGGGGGTGATGGATAAAAGATTACAATTTGGGTTCAATGTACACGCTCAGGTATTGGGTGCACCAAAATCTCACAAATCACCACTAAAGAACTTACTAATGTAACCAAACACCACCTTTTCCTCAATAACCTATGGAAATAAAAAATTTTAAATAAAATAAAAGCTGTCCTTTCAGGTTAAAACACACACACACACACACACCAAAAAACCCCAAACAAACAAAAACCAGTGGAATTTTTTAAGGGCTATCTTTTGGGACAAGAAGAATCTTCTCCCATTTCCGGAGCTACAAAACATTTAACAAAATATCTAGTTTGCTTCTGTTTAAGTCTATCTCTGGTTCCCTTCACCAGAGTATTTCTATGTCCAAAATCAGAATGTATCCTTGACTTTACGCCTATTTGTGGATAATGCTAAATGCCCAGTGAGCAGTTTCCAGTCTCAGCAATAAACCAGATGTTTTGTCTGATATCGAACCAGAATTTATGTGAGAACACATAGATGTTTGATTGAATGTTTCATTTGTCATCCAGATATTTGGCACTAAATACAAACAGTCTTTAGAAATCACAGAAGGAATTCATTCTCCAGGCATTTCATATAATCTGCCCTACAATGTCGCCTTTCTGTTCTAAAAGAGTTTCAATGTCCATTGAAAGTGGCAGCAGCATGGAGATCTGTTATAGTAGAGACATTAGATATTTGGAAGGCTCCTTTGCTCTTTCGGAAAGTCAGCGCCAGTCAGGAGCTAGAGGTGCTCACTGTGCCACTCAGGATGGGCTAGGTTGGCAGTGGTCACCAAAAATGTCCCAAATCTTAGTGGCTGAAGCAGTAAGGGTTTATTCTTCACTTACGTTCATGTCTAATGTGGGTGTGGGGTAGTAGTAGCTAGGATGGAGGGATGGAGGGTGAGTCTCTGCTCAGTAGTTACTCTGGGACCCAGACTGAAGAAGCTTTGCTCTCAGCATGAACAGATTTCTGCATTTTCCCAGCAGGGGAAGAGCAGAGCTGGTGGGTGTCCTTCAGGCATTTGGTAAAACCTTGAGTTGGAAAGTTTTCTCACCAGAGCTAGTCACATGGACACATCTAACTTCAAGCAGTCAGGATATCACCATCCCCCAGAGTGTGCCCTAGCAGAGGAACGGGGACCAAAGAGGAGTGCACAGCAGTAATGTCTCAGGACCCCAATTTACTATGCCTACAGAAAAAAATTAAGCTGAAAGCTGAATCATGCAAGAGACTGCCTTTCCTTTTGTTCCTAAGCAGATAACTGCAGATAAAAGGCCAGATGCATTTTATTAAAGGCCAGATACCTGCTTATACCTAGGCAGATACCTACAGGTAAAAGGCCAGATACAGATATGTTCACTTTACCTTATGTAAAGTGCCAATTTACTGAGCAGGAGATGAATACATAATTGACTATCCCTCTATCTTCTTTTCTCTCACAACATGTGGATTCAGTAATGTGACTCTACCCTCCTCTTTCCCCTCTACCCTGATTTTCCTCTTGAAATACTGAAGCTCTCAAATCATCTTTGGAAAAAGGCATGGACCACAGACTGGCCTTGTGGTTTTGTGTTCCTTTTTTGGGGAGGTGGGGTATGTCCTTAACCTTGGCTAAATAAACCTCTAACTTGATCGAGACCTGTCTCAGATACTTTTTAGTTTACAGTGTATACATAACTCATTTTCTTTATCCAGTCCACCATAGATGGGCACCTGGATTGATTCCATGACTTCGCTATTGTGAATAGTGCTGCAATAAACACATGAGTGCCAATGTCTTTTGATAAAATTATTTCTTTTCCTTTGAGTAGATACCCAGTAGTGGGATTGCTGGACTGAATGGCAGTTCTATTTTTAGTTCTTTGAAAAATCCCCAAAAGTTTTCCACAGTGGTTGAACTAATTTACATTCCTACCAACAGTGTATAAGTGTTCCTTTTTCTCTGCAGCCTTGCTACCATCTGTTGTTTTTGACTTTTCAATAAAAGCCATTCTGACTGGTGTGAGATGGTATCTCAATGTGGTTTTAATTTGCATTTCTCTGATGATTAGTGATTTTGAGCATTTTTTCAAATGTTTGTTGGCCGCTTGTATGTCTTGTTTTAATAAGTGTCTGTTCATGTCCTTTGCCCATTTTTTAATGGGGTTATTTGGTTTTATTTCCTGTTGATTTATTTAAGTTTCTTATTGATTCTGGGTATTAGTCATTTGTCAGATGCATAGTTTGCATATATTCTCTCCTATTCTGTAGGTTGTCTATTCACCCTTCTTGGTTGTTCTTTTTGCTATGCAGAAGCTCTTCAGTTTAATTAAGTCTCATTTGTGTATTTTTTGTTTTATTACTATTGCTTTTGAGATGTTAATCACAAATTTTTTATCTAGGCCAATGTCTGGAGATTTTTCCCAGGTTTTCTTCTAGGATTTTTATAATTTCTAGTCTTACAGTTAAGCCTTTAATCCATACTGAGTTAATTTTTTATATGGTGAAAGTAAGGGGTACAGTTTCATTCTTCTATGTATAGCTAGCCAGTTTTCCCAGCACCATTCATTGAATGTGGTGTCCTTTCCCCACTGTTTATTTCTTTTCACTTTGTTGAAGATCAGTTGGTTGTAGGGCTGTGGTTTTATTTCTGAGTTCTCTACTCTGTTCCATTGATCTATGTGTCTGTTTTTGTACCATGCTCTTTGGGTTACTATAGCCTTGAAGTGTAGTTTGAAGTTGGGTAATGTGATGCCTTTGGCTTCGTTTTTTGTGCTTAGGATTGCTCTGTCTGTTCTGACTCTTAGTTTGAAGTTGGGTAATGTGACACCTCTGGCTTTGTTCTTTGTGCTTAGGATTGCTCTGTCTGTTCTGGCTCTCTTTTTGTGCCATGTAAATTTTAGAATGGTTTTTCTAATTCTGTGGAAAATGATGTTGGTAATTTGATAGAATTTTCATTGAAGTTGTAGATTGCTTTCGGAAGTATAGTCATTTTAATGATATTAATTCTTCCTATCCATGAGCATGGTATGTTTTTCCATTCATTTGTGTCATCTACATCAATATTTTGTAGTTCTCCTTGTAGAGCTCTTTCACCTTCTTAGTTAAATATATTCCTAGTGTTTTTTATTTGTGTGTGTGACAATTGTAAATGGGGTTGAGTTCTTGATTTCATTCTTAGCTTGAGGGTTGTTGGTATATAAAAATGCAACTGATTTTTGTGCATTAATTTTGAATCCTGAAACTTTACTCAAGTTGTCAGGGTTCTTCTTATCTGTCCTTTAAGGGTAGTTCACATTCACATCCTTTCTTCATTCCATCCCATTTTTCACTTTCCTTTAGTCCCAGCTGACAGTCTTTGTGCTGGCACACTTCCATCTCTATTTCTGACTTCTGTTGAAATGGCTGCTTAAGTTCATGGTTCACAGATATGCTAATTGTATCAAATCATTGATCATCTTGGTGTTCCCTTCCAAACACACTTTCTTTTATTTTTTTATTTTTATTTTTTCAAGATGGAGTTTCACTCTTGTTGCCCAGGCTGGAGTGCAATGGCACAATCTCAGCTCACTACAACCTCCACCTCTTGGGTTCAAGCAATTCTCTAGCCTCTGCCTCCCGAGTAGCTGGGATTACAGGCACCTGCCACCACACCCAGCTCATTTTTGCATTTTTAGTAGAGACAGGGTTTCACCATGTTGGCCAAGCTGGTCTTGAACTCCTGACTTCAGGTGATCTGCCTGCCTCAGCCTCCCAAAATGCTGGGAATACAGGTTTGAGCCACAGCACCTGGCCCAAAACACATTTTCTAATTTTTTTTTTTTGCAATATGAACATGGTGAAAATTTGCTTAATTTTTAAGTTCTGCTTCCTTTGCTTTAGCAATTTTGTCTTCAATTCATTTATCTTTTCTCACATTTTACTATAAGCAGCCAGGAGAAACCAAGCCACTCTTGCAACACCTTCTTATAAATCTCCTTAGCTAAATATCCGATTTCATCACTAAAAAATTCTACGTTCCTCAAAACACTAGAACATGAAGACAATTTAACGAAGCATTTGTCACTTTATAACAAGAGTCATCTTTTCTCCATTATCCAATAATATGTTCTTCATTGATTAATGAGTTCCATGTGAGACCTCATTAGAATCACTCTTAACATGCATATTTCTGCCAACATTCTGTACATGATTATTTATGTATTCTCTAAGTACCTATTTTCCCACCATTAAGTGTGATGTTAGCTGAAGACTTTTTGTAGATATTCTTTATTAAATTGAGGAAATTTTCCTTTTATTTCTAGTTTGATGAAAGCTTTTTTTAATCATAAATCAGAGTTGGATTTTGTCAAATGCTTTTTTTGCATCTATTGATGTGATTGTGTGATTTTCTTCGGCCTGTTGATGTTATGGATTACATTAATTGATTTTTGAATAATGATCCAGCCTTGTAGGCCTGAGATAAATCCCAACTGGTCATAGTGTATAAGTCTTTTTATACATTGTTGGATTTACTTTGCTGTAATAATAATTTGTTGAGGATTTTTGTATCTATGTTCATGAAAGGCATTGGTCTGTAATTTTTTATGGTATCATCTTTGTCTAATTTTGGTATTGGTGTACTGCTCCCCTCATTGAATGAGTTAGAAAGTGTTTACTCTGCTTTTGTTTTCTGGCAGACATTGTTGAGAATTCAGATAATTTCTTTCTGAAATGTCTGGTAAAATTCACCAATGAACACATGTGGGGCTTGTGTTTTTTATTTGGGAAGGGTATTAATTTGATTTATTTCATAGATATGGGTCTATTCAGGTTACCTATTTCTTCTTATGTGAGTTTTGGTAGGTTATGTTGTTCAAATAATTGATCGATTTCAGATAGGCATCAATTTTTTTATCCTTTTAAATCCATGGGATTAGCAGTAATACTTTCTCTTTCATTTCTGACCTCAGTATTTGTGTCTTTTCTCTTTTTTTGATTATCCTGATTAGAAGTTTATCAATTTTATTAATATTTTCAAAGAGTCAGCTTTTGCTTTCCTTGATTTTTAATTTCCTATTTTCAATTTTACTGATGACTGCTCTAATTTTTATTATTTCTTTTCTTCTGTTTATTTTGGTTTTAACTTGCTCTTCTTTTTCTAGTTTCTTGAGGTAGAAGGCTAGATTATTGATTTTAGATTTTTTCTTTTCTAATATATGCTTTCAATGCTATGTACTTTCATTTTCATCTAGTTCAAGATAATTTTTAATTCTTCTTGATACTTCTTTGTTCCATGTGTTATTTATGACTGTGATGTTTAATATCAAGTATCTGAAGATTTTCCAGCTCTCTTTCTGTTTTTTTATATCTACTTCAATTTCATTGAGATCCGAGAGCATATTTTGTATGCTTACTATTTGTTTAAATTTGTTGGCCAGATACAGTGCCTCATGCCTGTAATCCCAGCACTTTGGGAAGCCAAGGCAGGCGGATTGCTTGAGATCAGGAGTTCACAACCAGCCCAGCCAACAAGGTAAAACTAAAAAATACAGAAGTCAGCAGGAGAATTGCTTGAAACTGGGAGGCGGTGGGAGAAACAGCCTCTGATTTGGACACAAAAATGAGCCAAATGGTGTTGCCAGTACAGATACAGCATGAGCTACATCTCCTTCCCTCATGGGACCTAAAACTTAATTCAGGATTAACTGAAGAAGAATTCAGTGGGACAAGACACTGCCTAATCAAGTAGGCCCAAAAGATGTACAAGAAGGGGAAATCACAGAAGTAAAAAATTGAGAACCTAGTGGATGAATATGATTTACTAGGGCAGAGGACATGATGGCACCCCAACCATGGCAGGGCAATGAGCAGAGTCAATCAGAGACACTAGTGAATTCATTCTAGACTTCACTCATATTCATAATTTTGAACTATCACTCTGATGTTGGCAGAAATTGGGCTAAGATAGGGCACATTACTTATTTTAAAAATCAATATGCTATAGTAACTCTACAAAAGTGTTTGATTGCACAGCAGGGTGACCATAGTCAATAACTTAATTGTACATTTTTAAATAATTTAAAGAGTATAATTGGATTGTTTTTAACTTAAAAGGATAAATGCTTGAGGGGATGGATATCCCATTCTCCATGATGTGCTTATTTTACATCGCATGCCTGTATCAAAACGTCTCATCTACCCCGTAAATACATACACCTACTATGTACCCAAACTTTTTAATTTTAAAAATAAATAATTAATATTGCACCAGGTAATGTACCCTAAAGTGTAAGAAATTACCTTCTATCAACTTATTTATGGGTTGTTTAGCAGCCACACATTTTATATACAGACAATGTTCATCAGAGTATTGGATTTAGAAATTCAGATTAGGCCAAATAAAGAGATCAGTCTGTCATGTAATGGAAACACAGCACTCTATTACCACAGAACTTTCCCACTACATAGAACGGGACCATTTCAGAAAGGTATGCTCTGACCTTGGAGTCTAGATAGCCTCACTAGAGACTTTCCCTCACTTTGACTTCTTAGCTAGGGCTATCTCTCTGTCTAAGGCCAAGAGTGGTGAATTTTACCATGGCTGCCCTTCACAGTAAAATTTGGCTGGTAAAGATTTATTAGGTCATGTCCTGGAAGGAGTAGTGGGAAAAAAAAAAAGAGTTCTTTACCACAGAACTGAACTCATTTGCAATAAGTAAGCTTCCCCATTATTGACAGGTTCACAGCAGACAGTTCTAGACCCTAAGACTACAATAGCAAAGGACACCAGGGCAATGATTCAGAAGTTGTTCCTACTACAAAAGGATTCCATAATATTGTGAAAGCCAGCCAGGTGGAGTGGCTCACACCAGCGCTTTGGGAGGCTGAAGCAGGAGGATTGCTTGAGACCAGGTGTTTGAGATGAGCCTGGACAACATAGCAAGACCCCATCTCTACTAAAAAAATTTTTTTTTAATTAGCCAGGCTTGGTGGTGCATGCCCGCAGTCCTAGCTACCCAGGAGGCTGAGGCAGATGGATCGCTTGAGCCCAGGAGATCAGGCTGCAATGAACTATGATCAGGTCACTGCACTCCAGCCTGGGTGACAAAGTAAGAACCTGTCTCTTAAAAGAAAAAGGTAGACTTAGTATATGTCACAGGTGTGACTAAGAAACGGAGGCAGAGGATGCAAATTGTCATATGGGAACTCTTGGAAACAGAGCTCAGTTAAAACTTGGGTCTCCTGATTTCAAGCTGTTAATCTTTCTTGGCATGGTATTGCCAATGAAGAGGCTGATTCAAAGCCCCCGATTATTTTTGTAAAAAAGAGGGATGCTCCTTTCTTTATATCACCCATTTTTCCTGTCCAGCTTCATTCTGCAGCACTTTCATATCACCACATATACCTCTCCCCAAAGGAACTACTTTTTTAGTTTTTCAAATAATCCGTGCTTTGTCTCACTGGAAACATCTCACATGTTACCTCAGCATGACTTTCTTGCTCCTGACCTCTGTCCTTCACCACCACTCCCCACACACCAGAAATACACACTTCAAATATATCATTCATGCTCCATCCAAATTCATGGGGCAGCAGAACTGCTCTGCAAGACCACGCTATTATTTCCTAAACAGTCCTCAAATAGCTGTGCCCACACTGGACTGGATGGCTGAGAGGGAGGGAGACTAAGCAGTTTCTGCTCTTATGGACTGAAAGTCTGTGTCTCCCCAAAATTTATATGTAGAAACTCCAACCCCCAGCGTTGATGTATTTAAAGATGGAGCTTCAAAGGGAGTAATTAAACGAGGTCATAAGGTTGGTGCTCAATCCCATAAGATTGGTATCTTTATTAGAAGAGATATCAGGGACCTCTTGCTCGCGCCCCCTGCCCCGCATTCACTGAGCAAAGGCCACATGAAGACATAGTGAGAAGGCAGCCATCAGCTCACCAGGAACCTACTCTGAGGTACTTTGATCTGGAACTTTCAGCCTCCAGAACTGTGAGAAATACATTTCTATTCTGTAAGCCACCCAGCCTCTGGTATTTTGTTATGGCAGCCCAAGGAGAAAAATACACCTACTAAAATTAAAATATTTTTCTCTTCCCAATTTATTCTCCCACAGTTTCCAGGGAAAGAGGAACTTATGAACGCTGACCTGTACTGGACTCTAGTATAAATGGGTATGTAATTTAACTGCAACAAAAACAAAAGCTAATCATTTAGTTATTTTAAGACCTATTAAGATCAGCTTTTTCAGGTGACCCAAAAAGACTAGCATGAATTTTAGGAATTATTTTACTGCTTGAGAACATATTCCTTCTACTCACTGATCTCTGAAGAGGGTAAATTTCCCACTGAGGGGGGAAATTCAAAGCTCTAGCATCAGTTATGCATGTTGTACCCTGAAAACCCTAGGAGCCCCTCTTAACGTGATCTGCAATGTGACCTTCTCTGTGTGTTTCTTCTTTTCATTAACCAACTTCACTACATTGATTTCTTATTAGATAATAAAATAAATGTGAAATAATAACTATGGCACCACTAACACAGTGGCTATTAAATGAAAGACAGTCAATAGTTTCTTTTCCTTGTTTTGAACTCAGCTGACTATTAAACAGGCACAGTTTGGGAGAGTTTGTTAATTGAGATTATCACTCCAACATGAGGAATCAGAGCTATGGAGCAGCTAATGCCACCTGCATTTGGCCTGAGCTCATTCACCATTATCATGATTATGTTTTTGTAAAGCTATTTAGTATTTCATGTGTGTAATGTCCTTAATACTGGGTTTGGCTACAACAGTGGTTAGCCACATTAATTAGCTGAATTCAGAGAAGAGCACTTGGAGTGAGTTGTTTGAGGTTTACATGTAAATTAGTGCAAAGTGTATGTAAGTAGGTTTCTAATTCCAAATGCTGCCTCTTGAAAAAAGTCCACAACACAACTATGTGATGCCCACATTCACTGCTCTGACCATTTAACGACATTTGCACATGGAGACACCATTAATCATTACAGATAGAAGCACTGCTGCTATGAGGGCACACGCGGAGTCTCCCGTGTGGCCAGTAAGATCAGTTACATGTTTCTAAAGGGAATGGAAGCTCTGACAACAATGGCAGGGTAGGGAGAAAAAACAGAGGTCTGGCTGTTTCCTCAGCAGCCCAACACCCGTCCAACCTCTAGCCCCTGGTGCCAGTCAGAGAGGGAGAAACTCAACCTGTCCTAGACAAGGACCTACAGCCATGTTGAGCCCTGGGAAAAGCTGCCACTTGGGTGAGGCTTCATCTGGAGACCATTATCACAACTGCCATGTGCAAGATGTTAATGATTTAAATCAGGTTGCAGGAAATGAAAAGTGGCTCTTTCAAAAAATTGGAGGAGGGGGGTGCACCAGCTTCAGAATCTGTATGATCATTCTGTCAGAAATAAATAAAATGTCTTTTCAGTTACCAGCACAGTAAGTTGGGCTTACTTTGGGACTAATCCCTGAATCTAGTGAGCTACACATCAGAAGAAATGGGAGGCAGAGTAAGCTCTCCACTGACAGTCACATGAAAATAATACTGTACTTGATAATCTCAGATCATTCCCCTTTGTTTGTTCATTTATATTAAGATGAGTTAGGAGGTAGGAAATTATGTCAAAAAATATCAATGCGTAACTGGTCGTAATACATTACCAAATAGCCTTTAAAAATCTTATCCTTGGCCGGGCGTGGTGGCTCACACCTGTAATCCCAGCACTTTGGGAGACCGAGGTGGTTGGATCACGAGGTCAGGAGATCGAGACCATCCTGGCTAACATGGTGAAACCCCGTCTCTACTAAAAAATACAAAAAAAATAGCCGGGCTTGGTGGCAGGCGCCTGTAGTCCCAGCTACTCGGGAGGCTGAGACAGGAGAATGACGTGAACCCAGGAGGCGGAGCCTGCAGTGAGCCGAGATCGCGCCACTGCACTCCAACCTGGGTGACAGAGCGAGACTCCGTCTAAAAAAAAAAAAATCGTATCCTTATGAATACTCCTATTGGTATATGAGAAGTATTAAGAAGACACTTCTCTCGTTTCCTCACTGACACTGGGTATTGTGAGTTTTTAAAAAATCTTTGCTAATTTCATGCTTAAAAATGTATGCTTTTATGGTCATTTCTTTCTTTGTTGTGTTAAAAGAGAAACGAAAGCATGTGAAAATGTTAAAGTTTATTAGAGCAGACAACAATTCATGAATCAGGCAACATAACACTGCAAGTGGTTCAGGATTCCAATGAAAGGGTGGGGGCCGGGGAGGCTTTTTTGGGGTGAATGCAGAAGCAAGGTAAAGAAAATATTTGATTGATTGAAGAGGAGCGGTGGCCTTATTTAGTAAAGTCCCTAGTTAGGGGTTAGTTGGTAATTTCTGATTGGCCTAGAATATGACCATTTACTGAGTTGGGTTCAGTTTGTTTACACAGGAACCCAGGGTGCTGGAGGCCCCCTCAGCCTGATGGCATCCCAATTAATTTTTAAAAATATTAGTGATGTTTAGGATCTTTAATAATAAAAGATTAATAGAATCTTTAATCTAATAAAAATATATTAGACATTTGTACTTCTTTTTGTAAACTGCCTATTCTTGACATTTTACTACTAGGATGTTCCTTGTTTTCTTACTAACTTGTCAATCACATGTATTGCAAATATTGGTTGATTTGTCTTTTATCCTTGCTTACAGTGTTTAATAATTAAAGAAAAGTAACCATTTAAAAAATTGTATCGCAAAGCACAAATCATGGCACCTTTCTAAACAAGTGGACAATTTTTTCGTGGCTATCCTGAAAATGGATGAAAAATAGTTCTCCCTGATACTTACTTTTCAGGAAGCTCTTGCTTGAGTTGTAGGAGTGCTGCACCCTATAATAAGCTATAAGAGGAGCTCCTGCCCTTCAGAAACTGTGGTATCCTTTGTAGTCTCAAAGCTTGGAGCCTGGCACAGCCAAAACCAGCCTGCACACAGTTGGTAGGCCAGACAGTTGGAACTATTCTAGTCCCTGCCTGCAGCTGGATGGCAGAGAAATGCAGTACTCAGCAAACCCGCTAGGTGTACTTAACATCAGGGAGCAAAAAATTAAAAACATATTACTTTGGAAATTTCCTTAGCTTTGATATTCAACCTGGAAACAGATTTGCTTCAAGTGCTCCAGCATCTAGCATATCAGCAATTTCTCTTCCGCTCGACTGAGGAAAGGGAAACATTTAAAAAGCATCCACCAGACCTGCCATCTTACAAGGAGATGAGATATCCAAAAGGAACAGCTATGTTACCTATCAACGGGGAAATCAGGCAACATTTCTTCCCCTCAATTATTCCTAAAAAGAGTAGTGATCGGCAGGTAAGGGAAGAGAACGATGGAATAGAGCATATATTAGTTAGTAAACAGGAAAAAAATCCCAGAAGTAAATTGTCAACCAGTTTCAAGCAGGCATAATGTATGCATTATCCCTGCTCTTTTCTGAATAATTTTACAGCCCTGTGCAATAGGAGCTGCTGTCATTGCAGAACGAGGGTCAGCTGTGGAAAGTCCTTGGCGCAGCCAGCTTCCTCCCAGCTCTTCCCTAAGGCCCAGCAGTAATTAACCCTTCTTCCACTGGGTCATTGTACTCTGCCTTCTCAGTTGACTGGCAGAAAATCCTGGTAAGATTCCAGGTGGTAGCTGCTTTCCATCCTAGATGTTCGTATCTTAACAGGAACTCATTATGAATAGTCTCCAAGACTTAAAAGCATAAGTCTCTCATTGTATAATTTGGGTATAAGGAAAGCAGTAACAGGTGTTTTCAGCATCTCTCAAATCATAATGTGAAAATAGCCTCATCTTCATAAGGCCAGCCCTTGATAACTCTATTGTGCAAAGTAGGGTAAGTCCAACATGGCATGAAAGGCAGTTTGTATGCAACACTATCTTCAGTCCAACTGCCTCACTTTAAATGACCCAGTGAGTCTTTGAAATAAGTATAGAACATAGAAAAAGAAAAAAATTATCAGACACAAAATTTTGCAGATCAGAGGAAGACCTTCTAGAATTTTCACATCTTATACGTCCTATTCTATTTATATGGCTATATCATCAGCACTTCTATAATAAAGTTAATTTCCAGCTTGAAAACCTTCAGCTACTTACATAAACAAGTAAACTCTAGAAACAGAATTTATTTTTAGCTGATAAAGGTAATAACACATCAATGACTTCCAAGGGAAAAACTTTCGAACAAACCATTTTGGGTTGAGATTATAGAAGATGGTAGGTATCGCTCTGAAATAGTAGAACTAATCCAGAACACTCCAGACTTTGATTAATAATATAGGAGTTTAATCAGATGCCCAGGAATCAAACTCCCATTATCATCCCTAGAAGCATTTCTGAAACTTTCCCTTTGGACACAAAATGCCAGGCAAAAAATAAAAAATAAACAGCAGAGAAAGATTAATCCTGCTTGGGCAGACACTTAAAGCAAATTAGTGCCTATACCTCACATCTCTCAGAGCTGTACTGTGAAGTTTTCACCAGAACCCTCCTTGTCCCACTCAACAGAAGCTTTCACCTTACTCCCCACCTCATTAAAACAAAAATGAAACAGCCCAAAGAGAGAGAAAGAATCAGTGTGAAAACTTTAGTTCCTCATTTAAAGCATGTAAAGGATTTAACTGGAAATTCAAACAAATATACTTACCTCCTGGCAAAAACACTACTCTTAACAGAACATGCTCTATGCTTTATAATCTCATCACCAGCAAGAACCACTGTTTAATGTGGTATATAATCACTTTTCCTACACCTAAGTAAGCATTATTTGTTTTATAAAATAGAAATTATATTCTGTACTTTTATATCCTATTTTTAAAATTATGTTATTGTAATTATTTAACAATTCTTTGAAATAATTTTGATGGCTACAAAATATTAAATGAAAACAAACATATGATTTATTTCACCATTTTCCTTTTGGACATTTTGGTTGTTCCCATGTAAGTTTACATTTATACAATTATTTGATGAATGTTTGTTTACCTCACCAGGTTGCAAACCTTTGTGTGTGTGGTCACCATTATATTCTGTTTCCATAGGAGTACCTGAAGTACAGTCGGTAGGCTATAGCGTCAGCATCCGTAGAACGGATGCATTCTTGGCTCAAATCAGCCTCATCCACAAAACATCTGTAACCTCAGCCGTACATAGTACTTTTCCTGTCTTCTAAAATTTTACTCTAATTCTTTTATTTACAACCCTTTTACTGGGAAAGAGGAAAAAAAATATTTACTGAGCACTCTTATGTGCCAGGCACTGTGCTAAACATATTCGAGAAGAAAGTCTACACCAAAAAGGTGTACTTCAACTTTAAAGGACATAAGAAATTTCATGCCATGAAATTTTAAATCAAGGAACCTTTCAGAACTCTTCAGTGACCTCACTAAGCAGTCTGACCCTGGAAAGAGCTTCAGATTCCTGCCCCCCGCCAAAAAAATATCTCAGCCCCTATGTCTGGGGACTGTCTGAGAGGACAGAAGCCCCAAACATACTGCAGCTTGGAGGACCTGACATACAGGCCGATCCCGGCACAGGGAGGTATGACCCAGCAGCTCAGGAGTGAGTGCTCTAAAGTGAGTTGTGAATAGCTCTGATTATCAAAGAGGGTGTCACCAGGACTTTATGACATTATCTGCAAAGAGATGGGAAAAAATGTAAAGGAGAAAGCCTAAAGGATAAGCCATTAACTCATTCTGGAACTAATGAAGAAGGGAAAAGGAAGTAATATTGTAAGATGTTCCTGCCTTGTTAACCTATTGCACGTATTTTCTGAGATTCATATCTAAAATAAAGACATAATTCCCCTAAACTCTCAAATTGCAAGCCAGAAATAAAAGTGTAAATAATCATTCACTCAAGTAAACAGAAGTCTCTATTTTCTTCTCTTTTGAATGATACTTTAAAAACTAATGAATATCTCAGAATGTTTTTCTACCTCCCATATGGGAGACACAAAAACTGCAATCCTTCAACCTTCAGAGTTAATAAAAAATAATGTAAGACATTTACCCTCCTTCACACCATAAATTTTGAATACATTATTTTTTGGGTATCATAACACACATGTTTAAGCAGCTGAGCAGGTGTTTAATTAATCTTTACTAATGACTCCGGGTAAACGCAACCTCACTTTCTAAGGATAAGTGAACGTGTGTGAGGGATTTAGAGAGTGAGGGAGGAAAGCATGGTAGCTAAGGTTCCAACATCCAATCAGATTTGATTTTAGAGACAACATAGCCTTTCAAAAGTTAAGCAGTTTATGGGCTGGGCGCAGTGGCTCATGCCTGTAATCCCAGCACTTTGGGAGGCCAAGGTGGGTGGATGATTTCAAGACCACCCTGGCCAACACGGTGAAACCCCATCTCTACTAAAAACAATAAAAAATACAAAAATTAGCCAGTCATGGTGGCATGCACCTGTAATCCCAGATACTTGGGAGGCTGAGGCAGAAGAATCGCTTGAACCCAGGAGGCAGAGGTTGCAGTGAGCCGAGATCATGCCACTGCACTCCAGCCCGGGTGACAAAAGCGAAACTCTGTCTCAAAAAAAAAGAAAAAGAAAAAGCTAAGCAATTTATATGATATGTTACTATATGGATGAAAACATGATATAAGCTAAACAAGGCAGGTACATAGCCAAAGGGAGGTGAAGCGGATGCAACAAATCTTAGTACATTTTGCTCTCTATTCATTTCCCTATCTGAACACTCTCACCCCATCATCCCTGCTCTGGCCTAACCTCCTCTCCTACAAGGCACAGAGGCCATGGTCAATGCTGCTTGGAGACAAAAATAAATATAAGAACTACTCTCTTCAACACATCCCACATGCCAAGCCCCATCTCTCTTCTCAGACAATTTTTTTCCCTCTTCGTACATCCGAGTACATCCTGGTAGATGTACCTTAAAGGTAACTTTTACAGACAATACAAGAACACACTCAAACTGAATGCACCATCCTACATGATCTGTGAAGACTCTTCTACATATAGGATTTTAAATGTCTATGAGCATCATAAAAACTACAAATCAAATAGCTTTTAACACTTGGGAGATACATACTGACATCAGGATAGCAACTAGGGCAATTGCCACTTTGTACAGTGACTCAAGGGCAGAGGCTCTATGAAATCAGGAGAAATCTATTTCTTTCCTTTTGATGTTCATGAGTAAGTCAGTTCCTCCCTGAATGACCAGCACTGATAATCCTGGCATTTGTAATATAAATGAGAGATGACACTTACATAGCTTTCACTTTAAAACTTTAGCTGCCTTCTTTTGACTCTAAAAGCCAAAATTCTTAGAAGGCACAATTCTCTCAAGTGTCAAGGGACCAAAATAGGTCAAATTCTTTTCCAACCAACCTCTTCTATCTCAATCAAGAATTCCTGCTTTCTCCCAATCAATAGCCCAGCAATAAAAATAGCTGTTACCTTTAATATCTATGTGAGTCATTGTACTGCCTTAAGAGGTTAAAAGAATACAAAGAAATCAGAGAAGAAAAGGGCACATGCTTTTTTAGCTACAGCATGAAGCTGATACTTTGGAGAGCTGGAGGGCTTACAATTCCCAGCACAGAACAGATGAGCAGTGGCTTAAGTTAAAGGTTAACTAGAAAACTTCGTTCACTCTCCATTTTTGCATCTCCCCATCAACACATCTGCAACTGCCTCTTTCCAGCCTGCCTCTGGCTTGCATTGATCTCTGGGAAGAATCAGCATATCTTCAGGGAGAGTTGGACCTATTAGACCAACCGGGTAGCATCCATGCTACATAAGTGCTGACATGGCATTTCTGAGCACTAGTTTCTCAAGATACCCAGGTGAAAACCTGCTCAAACCTTCCAGAAAACTGTGGACTTCGTGCCTTCTTAAGATTCACAATGGACATACATATTTTCTGTATTAATTTGACCTTGGGATCTATTTATCAAGATGCACTAATTAATATCCCAAGCATCTTGAATTCTACAGAGCATGTTCTGGCAAACATTACTTTCTGCCTCTGTTGGCTGCCAACAGCCCAAAACATATTTCTTCTGCCCTACTTTCCAGATGAAAGGAATGCTGTTTTTGTCACATACACAGCTCTTTGTTAATTGCTGAAATGTACTCCTGAAATGTATATTCTACTGTCTTTCTCAGTGCCAGGTCTCTAAAGATCTGCCTCACTCTTATCCTTTGTTGGTCAGCCAACTTCCACTCATCCATTAAGACCATTCAATCATCACTTTCTTTAGGGAGTCTCACCTTCTGTCTACTTTCCACCAACCTAACCTCCCTCCTCTCCAGGCTGGATTAAGTACCTCTCCTATATACATATCACCACTATTCATCAAATTAAAGAAATACATCTTTGTCATTGGCTTGGTGCTAGGCACTTAAAGGTGCTCAATAAATACTTGTGAACAAATCTCCAACTAGTATATTTGTTCCTTGAAGACAAGTATTATAGTTTACCCATCTTTCTGGCTCTAGCACCATGCAAGCAGATAGTGGCTGCCAATAAATATATTTGTTTGACAAACATTTATTATTCATATTATATACTCATACAGCTCCTAACATCTCAAGAGTCAAAATACTGACTATTTGAGTAAATTAATTTGTTCATTAATAGAAAAGGATTGGAATAAGGAAAGGAAATCTTTCAGTTTAGTGGGTAGAGATGAACAAGGGATGCTCATTCTAAAGACATTGCTCTGCATTTGCTATTTAGTGCTTAAGAATTTTTGACACAAGGTAGGAGAGGAGTGAGGAGGCCCCTTTGCTAGACACCATCCTCTGGTTTGTATTTAAATTGGGCTCCTTCTAAAGCTGTAATACCAGAGGGGTCAAGGTGTGTGCCAAAGACCTGCAGACACCAAAGCCCAGGCTATGTAGTATTAACGTATAAGGTTCCATTCACCAGTAGCATTTTCAGCACTCTGGACAGCATCATTTTTCTTTCATGTTTTTGAGATAGAATTTGTACTTCAGAACTATGACCTGATTATGCAGAGGAAGACTTAGGGGACAGCACACAAATTAATTCACAAGGACCAAGGAAAAGTGCTACACAAAGCAGTTGGTTGTGTCCTCTCTCTTATGACTTTGAATTATCCATTTAAGAGTCACAGTAAACCAACCTCAAAAGGATGCACAAACAAAACAAAACAAAAACAGGACTCTAGGGGCTCATAGACCTGAAACAAGGGAGGTCTGATAGCACTGAGGTTGAGAGCACAAGCTCACAACATAAGCTCTGCCATTCACCAGTTCAGTGATTTTCAACAAGCTCCTTAACCTCCTTCACTATTCATTTTCAAATCTGTTAAGTGGCCTTGTGTGGCTAAAAATAAGACGAATGATATAGAAAGACTTTGGCCAGTAGTAGATGCTAATGTTATTTGTCAGTGTTAATGTCATTGTTATAAAACCAGCTGAAGGAAGTGACAACCTTATGCTCCCTATGACAAACATAAATAAGAACCATTGAAATCAATAATTACCTCCCACAATCCATCATTAAAAACAACTCAGAAAATAAGATATTAAATACTTCCCCATTAAAATTTTTATTGTGTTTATTTCTATAGAATCACCTCCCTCCCCAACAAACATGGAATAAAAGACAGAGAGGATCAGGGTATCGGAGAAATGCCTCAGGAAATAGTCTATTCTCTTTAAGTTTCACCCAGGCTGGAGTGGAGGGGTCAGCCTGCACCTTCTAGCAAGCCTCTCCTCTTGTCTCCCAGGTGGCTCCTGGCACTCTTTTAAACTTAAACCCACAGTTATTTTGGACACAATGCTTTTGAATGCCATGGGGATGCCAAATACTTTGAACCTGTGGAGGGAATGCCACAGCAGTTTGCACACCGTCATCCTCCACTCCCGGGATCCTCTTGGCCTGGCATGCCACGCACACACAGTTGATGGACTTCCCACACAGCTCTTTTCCACAGCTGTCTCCACCCAGCATTGGCCTTTCTAGACTTTGTGGAACAGTCTCAGAGCCAAGATGCATTCCGCTGACTTGTGTTAATGATCTGCACAGCCCCAGTTTTGAAGTGCCAGGCCATCTTCACCTTGATAAAGATACTCTTGCTGATGAGTTAATGGGTGCAGGAAATCAACATGGCACATGGATACATATGTAACAAACCTGCACATTGTGCACATGTACCCTAAAACCCTAAAGTATAATAAAAAAAAAATTATGGAAAAAAAAAAAAAAAGATACTCTTGCTATCTTGAGGAGCTGGTCATGGCCAATATGGGTCTCCTCCTGAGCAGAGATGGCCGAGAGTCCCTGCAGCATGGTGAACTTACTGCTAACAATACTAACAAACTAACAAAAGAAGAAAATGAAAACAAAGAACAAAGAAAAAAGTGAGAAAACAAAAGAAAAAATGTGAAAGAGAAAAATGAGAAAAAAAAATAAAGAAAGAAAATGAGTAGGCGTTTGTATTCAATGACATTAATAAGGTGGTCTAATTTCAGGGAATGGTGCTAGTACTTCAGGGAGGGAACAGAGAAGCCTTTCAGTTATTCCTCCTCTAACACTCATTCTTTCTTTATGTAAATCCAAAATGCTGGCCTGTATCACTTTCCTCCCTCTCTGAAGAACTTTTTTTAACCTTTTTTATTTGTGAGACAGATTGATGGGTGACAAATTTCCCTAACATTTCTTTGTCTAGGAAAGTTTTTATATCTCCTTCACTTTTGAAGCATAATTTTGCTGGATACAGAATTCTAGGTTGGTGGATTTTTTTTTCTTGCTTGTCTGCATGGTTTCAGAAAAATGTCTGATTTAATTCTTATCTTTGTCCCTGTACAGGTGAAGTATTTTTGCCTCCCTCTGGTTTCTTTCAAGATTTTCTCTTTTTCTTTGATTTTCTGTACTTTGACTATGACTAGGTGTAGAGGTTTTTAATATTGCCCTGTTTAATGTTCTTTCAGATTCCTAGGCCTGTGATTTTGTGTCTGTCATTAATTCTAGAACATTGTCAGCCATTGTTACTTCAAATAATTCTTCTGTTTCTTTCTCTCTTCTGCTTTTAATATTGTCATTATGAATACGTTACACCTTTTAAAATTGTCCCGCATTTCCTGGATATTCTGTTCTGTCTCTTTCATTCTTTTTTCTCTTTGCTTTTCAATTTGGGAAGTTCCTATTGACATATCTTTGAGCTCACTGATTCTTTCCTCAGCCGTGTTCCGTCTACTCATGAACTCATTAAAGGCATTCTTCATTTCTGTTACACTGTTTTTGATTTCTATCATTCCCTTTTGATGCTTTCTTAGAGTTTCCATCTCTGTTTACATTACTTATCTGTTTTTGCATGTTGTGCACTTTTTCCTTTCAAGTCCTTAGTATATTAATCACAGCTCTTTCAAATTCTCAGCATGATAATTCCAAAATTGCAGCTATGTCTGAGTCTGATTCTGATTTCTCTGTCTCGTCTAGCTGTGTTTTTGCCTTGGATATTTTTGTTGAAATCTGTCCATGACATACTGAGGTTTTATGCTTCTTCGGCTAGGAGTTAAACTGTGTTGATTCTTTGTCATAGCCGTGGATGCTAAAGACCAACATTTTCTTTGGTGTCCTTATTTTTTCCTCCTCTGTTGTCTTTGCGTTCTTCCTTGAGACTTCTTAAATAAGGACTGAGGCTTGCAGTTCTTTTAGTTTAATCTGCTATTATACAGAAGCCCTATCGATGTGGTAGAAGAGTGTGGGGGGAGGGAAAGCATGTCATCTTATGATTAGGTTTCAGTCTTTTATGGAGCCTGTGCCCCTGTGACCTGCACAAAGTGCTTTATAGTCATGCTCTACTCTTACAACAAGGCTTAGGTGAGACAGGAAGGCTAGAAGGGACTGGAGTTGGATGTTTTCTCTTCCTTTCTCTTCTGGTAGGTTCTGGTAAAACCCAAGGTGGTTAGGCTCTGCTAAAGTAGTTTTCCTTGAGGGCACATTTTTATTAAATCGAACACTGGATGTATTTCAGAATGGTTACTTTTCTTTACTCCCTGCAGGAAGCAGGAGGGAGTTTTCCTTTGATCTTCACCCTGAGCATCTGATGGGACTCTTGGTGATAAAACTCTTGAAAGTATGGGGTCCCCAAAGACTGGGCATGCCCACCTCCCTGAATTTCCAACTCTCAAGCTTGGGCACATTGAGCTCTAGCAATTTATTGATTACAAGTTAAGCTTTTATACCCTAGTACCAGCTCCAGTAGTGGCTTTTGCTCCTGGGCTTGTATTCCCAGTAAAGTATGATTCTCCGTACTCACCCATCTCTCTGATTTTGGGGGCAGTGGTTTGCCTTGTGACCTCAATTCTCTGAGAGATCTAAGAAAAGATGTTGACTTTCAGTTTGTTCATCAGTTTTCTTGTTGTAAGGATGGGAATGATTATTTCCAAGCTGGAAACCAGAAGTCTCATATAGATTTCTTCAAGGTTTTCTTTTCTATGAAAAATAACAATGCTTCACACATTCTTGTATGTCTTTTGCTGTACATATATATGCATTTCAGTTACACCAAGAGTTAAATATCTGGGTCCTAGCATATGCTAATTTTTAGATCTAATGTACAATACCAAGCACAATACACTCCCTTCTACAGTAAATGACAGGTCTCATTGCTCTGCACCTTCACCAACACTTGCTTTGTCAGACTTTTAAGTTTTAGCTATTCTGTTCCATGTATGGTGGTATCTTATTGTGATTTTAATTTGCATCAGCATGATTATTAGTGAAGTTGGAAACCATTTGGAGATCTTCTTTTGTAAATTACCTCTTCAAGTCTTCTATTTTCTGTAGATATCTTTTTCTTATTGATTTATAGAAGTTCTTTACATAATCTGAATGTGAGCCCTTTATTTTTATAACTAAATTATATATTTTTATGCCCAAAATTGCAAGAAGAAAAGTCAGAGAAAGGGGCATGTAAATTTCTTGATGTATCCACATCAAGAGCCACAGATTCGCAAGAAACCTATAAGCTTCCATTCACCTAGTTGACGTGAAATAACTACTGGAAAAGGGCTTTAAATTGCTCATTGGTTTATTTTACGTATCAGTACACTGTAGAATCAGTTATCAGACTTCGATGATAATTGACATTATTATTTTTAAATATAAGGACAGATTGCCACAATGAGAGTAAATATGCCTTTAGAAAATCTATTTCAGTCTTACAAATTAATAGTATGACAAATGTTTTCATTTCATTTCATAATAAATGTGTGATCCTGAGGCTGAATTCAATAACCAAAGCATGCCTGAAGTTGCTCAGACACTTCACAATAGCTGTTTTAACAGTGAGATAAATCTAATATAGCTGACTCCATCTCGCTTCTAACCTTACAAGCTGCCTTTGCTCATTCCTGCACATAGGCCAAGAAAGGAATTCAGTTTACAGTTTAACTTTAAAGCAAGGATGAAAATAATTGCTTCCCAAAACTAACCCCCAGGAGATAAGGAAGTATGCACACAAATAACTATTCTGTCTTAAAGATTTATAGGAACAAAGTGGATCTGACAAACAGTTAACCACAAAGTTCTGCAACCTCCTCAGATCCTTGCTGATGCCCAGATGGGTGTGGTCACCAGTCACCTATGGACCTTAACCCCTCTCTGTTTTCCCTTCCTCTAACTTAAAAGGAGCCTAAAAATCTATCAACTTAAGATGCTTCTTCAGGACATTAGTTTGCCATCTTCTTGGTTTGCTGGCTCCCTGAAATAAAGATGCCCTCCTTTCCTTAACACCTTATCTGTTGACTTATGAGAGCCCTCATGCAGTGAGCAATACGAGCTTTGGACTCAACAACACTGTGGGTCAATCGATGTCTAAGGTTGAACTATCCGTCAGACAATGGAACATAAGCGTGGCTTCTAGGTGAATCTGACTGTTGGTTCATTTTCCAGGAGAAAAGAAGGTCAGAAGTGGCTTCCTCATGGTGAAACTGCTCAATATCACAGGGCACCCACATTCACTGTGGGAGATTATAATACCATCTAAATTGGGAACAGTTAGGGTGTGTGTGTGTGTGTGTGTGTGTGTGTGTGTGTGTGTGTGTGTGTGTGAACTAATTCTGTGGAAAAATGGTTGTGGGGCCAAGGATGGGGGGATAATTTGGTTGAGGCAGCAGAATATACATTGTGTCAGAATACAGAAGCAGAGTCGGATGATAGCTCAAAGGATATGATTCCATCTCCCATTGTATTTATTAACTAATATATTTAGTTTATGTTATTATTTTTTAAAATTTTTGTGGGTACATAGTAGGTTTACATATTTATGGGGTACATGAGATGTTTTGATACAGACATGCAATGTGAAATAAGCACATCATGGGGAATGGGGCACCCATTCCCTGAAACACGTGTACTTTGAGTTATAAACAATCCAATTACATTGTTTACGTTATTTAACAATATACAGTTAAGTTATTATTGACTATTGTCACCCTATTGTGCTATCAAATAGTAGGTCTTATTCATTCTTTCTATTCTTTTGGTACCCATTAACCATCCTCACCTCCCCCTGAATCCTCCACTACCCTTCCCAGCCTCTGGTAACCATCCTTTTACTGTATCTCCCATTTTAAATAAGGTGATATTATATGAATAGAAACTGTTCAGGTGGGGGCCAAGGTTTGACTTTTGGGTGTAGTATCCTTTTGGTTTCAAGATTAACGTGGTCTTTATCTGTTGTCCCTGATGCTCACATGATGCTCTGGGTAACAGAGTCTCCCCACAGGAATCTAAGCCATCGTCAGTTTTAAGGGATAAGCAGTAGATGTGGAGTGATATTTGCCATGCCTTCCAGAGATCTCCTGCTGAGGCTCTACTGCTTGAAGCACACCCTCCCTGGTGCCAAGTAACAACAGGATGGAGCGTCCATTCACGGGCCTGTACTTTGGGTGTTTTAATGGGTTACAAAAAAACTGTTTTGTGAGCAGAAATGAATCTGCTGCAAGAAAAAGTAAGTCAAAGCTGGAAGCAGGGTGGGTCCTTTCATGCTAACCTGGGGCTGAATAATTGGGAAGGATGCAGGCTGAGGCAATAATGAGTCTTTTGTGATGGAAACTCGTAACCACTCAGGACTATAGGGCCTGAGGCTTCATCATACACCATGGGGTTTATGAAAGCTTGAAATCAACCTAATAATAAAGATGTGGACTGCTAGTTATTTGCTGGTTTTTTAAATCTTTTTAGTCAGGGGAAATGACAGTGTGGGGAGGAGGAAAAGGAAGAAATCCAGATGGGCAACAAGGCCGTTAATTATTAAAAAAACATCCTTATGGCATTATTCTGACTCACAGCTTGCTTGAAGTTGGAGTTAAATTGCCTTTTTGTTTGTTTGTTTGTTTGAGACAGGGTCTCACTCTATTACCCAGGCTGGAGTGCACGGGCACAGTCACAGCTCACTGAAGCCTCGACCTCCTGAGCTCAAGCGATGCTCCTACCTCAGCCTACTGAGCAGGTGGGACTACAGGCACACAGCACCACACTCGGCTGTTTTGTTTGTTTGTTTGTTTTTGTTGTTTTTTTTTTTTGTAGAGATGGAGTCTCACTATGTTGCCTAGGCTGTTCTCAAACTCCTGGCCTCAATTGATCCCCCCACCTTGGCCTCCTCAAACACTGGGATTACAGGAATGAGCCACCACATCCAACCAAATTTCCATTTGTAATGTTCAAATTACTTATTTGGTTGCAAAAAGTATTTCATTTATACTTCATTTAGAAAACTTTGAGGCAAGATTCTAGGACTTAGTTTTAACCCCTGAGCCTACCCCTTGCCCTACTCTTCATCATGCTAAAAACATGGGAAACCAAGACAATAGAGTACATACTATTTATGTGCCATGAGAGCAGAGACTACATCTCCCTTGTTCACTGCTGTATTTCCAGGGCTTAGTGCAGTGTCACTCACACAATTGGTTCTTGATAAATATCAATTGAATAAATTTCTATTTTCCATATTCCCTTATGTCAAACTTCTAAAACAAAGTAATACTAATAGCTTCTAAGTAACTGCAGATTCTGGTAAGCTTCATGTCAGTTTCCCTTGCAGTGTTACATATTTGTTTATAAAGCAGCAACCCATCTGTTTAGATTAAGGAAAACAAATGAAAATTATCTGCTGTGGGCCTGCTTATTCATGTTCCAATGATATCAGACATCCTTGTTTTTTAATCATAAATAATTCGGGTAAAAGACACAGGGGCAGTATAGTCAGAGGCATTTGAACCAGAGCGATTCCATCTTGAATACGGGGCTAAAATAAGTCTGAGACCTGTTGGGTCACATTCCCAGGAGGTTAGACGTTTTTAGTTACAGGATGAGACAGGAGGTTGGCAGGACTGGTTTCACAAGCTACAGGTCATAAAGACCCTGCTGATATAACAGGATGCAGTAAAGAAGCTGGCCAAAACCCACCAAAACCAAGACAGCCACAAAAGGGACATCTGGTCATCCTCACTGCTCATTATATGTTAATTATAATGCATTAGCATGCTAAAAGACACTCCCACCAGCACCAAGACAGTTTATAAATACCATAGTAACATGGGGAAGTTACCCTACATGGTCTAAAAAGGGGAGGAATCCTCAGTTCCTGAGTAGAAATGAGTGTACTCAGTCCAGCAGCCCATGCTGCTACTCTGCCTATGCAGTAGTAATTCCTTTGTTTCTTTACTTTATTTATAAACTTGCTTTCACTTTATAGATTCACCCCAAATTCTTTCTTGCATAAGATCTAAGAACCCTCTCTTGGGTCTGGATGTATTTGTTAATGCAGCCTTTAAAGATTTAACCAAAACCTTTGTAGTGGGTCAAAAGGAACAAACCAGAGACCAGGTTTTTCAATATTGGGGTGATGATGTGCTTCAGAGACCTAGATCAGAGTGGGCTTTAAAAGGAAAACTCCTTGGAATGGTCCACCTAATTTTCAGACTTCACTTTCTGCTTCTTGAATCAGGGAGGCGTGCCCAGTGGTGTGACTTGAGCGCATTCCACCCACATAGGCCTTCTAAGAAGGTGGACCATGTCTTCTCACCATCCTGGCCCAAGGAGGAGGTGCTTGCTTCAAGGACAGCTAATTTGGAAGGGGGTCACCATCTTAGCAGGTGGACTAGTGTCAGATCTCTGCCTGGCAGGAAGGAGATTAACTGGAAACTTCAGAGCCTATCTTCGTAGAGGTTTGAAATCAAGACCTAGAGAGACCATCAGCAGTTGCTGGTCTGGGCAGAGAATAAGCAGGCAGACAGAATAATGGCAGAAGTAATGAGTCAAGACAAGCCATGAACAAGCAGAGGCTGGAGTAGCCCATTTTCCATAACAGCAGCCTCAGTTCCAGAAGTAGTCAATGTCTACCCATAAGGAGACAGCTAGGAGTTGTTCAATCACAGAGCTGCTGTCAGAATGCTGGACCCAGGGCTGTCCTTGAATGACCTTCTTTTAAGGCCCTAGAAGGCCTGGTAAGGGGTATTCCTGTTCTTTTCCCCTCCTATCTCTTTAGTTAACCTTGAAGAGCCTAATTAACACTTGTATAAGTTGGGATCTCCTCTGGCTTTAATATTCTAGAATTACACTGAGTACAGTAAAAAACTCATTAATTCAGATGCACACTATGAATTCCTAATTAGTCTATTTGGACCAAGCTGAAGTTTATTTTTTGCTCAGCAAAATTTTATTTAGTTCAAACTACAAAGAAAAAGGGGTACAGAAATTGTTTAGAATGATTAATTTAGTATGTTAGTTTAAAATTATTTTATGTTTTTATTAAAAATGTATGACCCAAGGAACTTTAATTGGGTAGAACAAATAAACATTCTTAACCTTCATGCTTTGTTTCAAATATTTACTGAACCGCTCTGTGGGCCAGACACTGTGCTAAGTTACCAGAACATAGAAATACAGAATCAGTTATATATGGCATGCTACTGTATGTTAATTTTAAAAATAAAAGGACGACAGAAAAAATATCTTGGAATGTTGGTATTTGCCACCCACCAAATTGTGTGTGTATGTGTGTATGTAATGGGCTTTGTCCTCAAGCAGCTTAGAGACTAGTGGGAATGCAGAAAAATCAATACATTACTGTGATAAATGCTGAGATGGGGTACATGCATGGTGTGTTAACAAGCATAGGTGATGACTATCTCAGTCACCCTTATGGTGGGGGCACAGAGAAATTTCCTGGGTATGACTGGGGCTGAGACTTGGAGGATAAAGAGGAGAAAGCATCTCAGGAAAAGCATTTTCAGGCAACTACAAATAGGTCCTTGGAGCTAAAACCGGTACTGCAGGAAACACAGTCAATTCTCATTATTCATGGTAGTTATGTCTTATAAACTTGCCGTGAGCACTAGATTGTCAAATACTGAACAATTGCTCCTAGAGGCAATGCAGCATTAGATTCCTACAAGCCTCTGGTTACATTTTCAGTAATTGAAATGCCATATGTGTTTTATAGGCTACTTTGCCAGAGTCCTTGAAAAAAAGCCAGTCTCATCAGTGTTGCAAACCTGTTCCACATAACAGTTAGCAGTATTTTTTAAAGTCTTCTGCAGACTCCTGATTACTTTGGCCACACTTATCTCTGATGTTTATAACATGGAAATGGTATTTGATTTAACACAGTGCTGGAAGTCCTAGCTAGAGCAACTAAGCAAGAAAAAGAAAAGGATCCTCCGTCTCAAAAAAAATAGGATCCAAATTGGAAAGAAAGAAGTAAAAGAAGTAAAATTATGTGTGCCCAGATAACATGACCTTATATATGTATAGAAAATGCTAAAGGTCTCACAAAAAACTGTTAGAAATAAAAAACAAATTCAGCCACGTTACAAGTTACAAAGTTAACACGAAAAAATTATTTGCATTTTTATATACTAACAATGAACAATCCAAAAAGGAAATTAAGAAACAATTCTACTTAAAATAGCATCATAAAAATAAAATACTTAGTAATAAAGTTAATTAAGGAGGCAAAGACTTCTACATTGAAAACTACAAAACATTGTTGGAAAAAAATAGAGAGGGCATAAATAAATGGAAAAATAACCAGTGTTCATGAATTGAACAGCTTAATATTTGTAAGATGTCAATACTACACAAAGTGATCTACAGATTTAATGTAATCCCTATCAAATCCCAATGATGATTTTTTGCAGAAATAGAAAAACCCACTCTAAATTTATGGGAATCTCAAAGGACCCTAAATAGTCTAAACATTCTTGAAAAAGAACAAAGTTGGAGGTCTTACAATTCCTAATTTCAAAACTTATTACAAATCTACAGTAATCAAAATAGTGTCACACTGGCATAAAGATAGACATATAGACCAACGGAATAGAATAGAGAACCTGGAAATAAGCCTCACATATATGGGCAAATGATTTTTGACAGGGGAGCCAAGACTATTCAATGGGAAAACATTCTGCAACATGGATGACCCTTGAAGACATTATGCTCATTAAGCCAGTCACAAAAGGACAAATATTGTATGTTTCTACTTATAGGGGGTACCTAGAATAGCCAAATTCATAGAGATGGAAAGTGGAATAGTGGTTACCAGGGGCTAGGGTGAAAGGGGATGGTTATTGCTTAATGAGTACAACATTTCAGTTTTGGATGATGAAAAAGTACTGGAGATGGGTGGATAGTGGTGATGGTTGCACAATATGAATGTACTTACTTCCACTGAACCTCTTCAAAGTGGTTAAAATGGTAAATGTTATGTTATACATATTTTGCTACAATAAACAAACAAATAAAAGACAATTGTCCATGTACATGATAGCAGCTCTCAAAGAATATTATTAATCAGAATTTGTGCATACACGGGTCCTTTCGTTAATACCGTGTGTGATGGTTAGTTCTAGGTGTCAACTTGGCTGGATATCTAAGTAGCTGGTAAAGCATTATTTCTTTGTGTATCTGTGAGAGTGTTTCCAGAGAAGACTGGCATGTGAATTGGTGGACTGAGTGGAGATGAGCCTTCCTTAATGTGGGCAGGCATCATCTAATCAGCTGTGAGCCTGGATAAAACAAAAAGGTGGATGAAGGATGTGTTTTAGCTCTCTCTCTCTCTTCTGAAACTGGATGTCCTTCTTCTCCTAGCCTTGGACATCAGAACTCTAGGTTCTTGGGCATCTAGACAACGGATGCTCACCAGCAGTCTCCTGAGCTGTCTGGCCTTCAGCCTCGAACTGAGAGTTACATCATTGGCTTCTCTGGTTCTGAGGCCTTGGAAATTGGACTGAGAAATACTGAGGGCTTTCCTGGTTTTCCAGCTTGCAGGAAGCCTATCATGGGACTTCTCAGCCTCCATAATCATGTGAGCCAATTCCCCTAATAAATCTCCTCTCATCTATCTATATCTATGTCTGTCTGTCTATCTATCTATCTATCTATCTATCTATCTATCTATCTATCCATCCATCCATCCATCCTATTGGTCTGCCTCTCTGGAGAACCCTTACTAATACACCATGTAATGCTTTTTGCTACAGGAAAAGAGTCATGAAATCCAAAGTTATATTTCATTTCTGTATTTATTGATTTATTTATTTTAGAATGAAGCAAACCGTTACTTTTATACACTTTGACAAATAAGTTTTCATTAAACAATCTTTCCAGTGGAGAATAGAGAACATGAAATTTAGCCTGCAGACATCAGCAGTGGCTCTGCTCAGGGCCTAGGATCCCCCTTACTCAAGCAGTGAGGTGGAAGGGTGTACTTCCCTTCCTTTATTAGCTTATCCCGCAACTTCTTGATGGCTCTCACACGTCCCATCGTTTTCTGCAGAAGCATGCACCCTATGAAATCATCAGATTCTGTCTTGTACTCTTTCTCTTCCCAGATACTACCTATTCCATGTTCACATTCTATCGATTTTTTTCCCAAAAACATGGCACTGAGCAGGAATCTTGCAGGGTTTTGGATGTTCACCCATGGATCTATGTTAAGGCCTGGCCTTTTTTGCACATCAAAGAAAGGGATGGTGTTCCACCACAGTGCCCTTAATTCTTCTCTGGTTGCCACTTCAGGATGACTCCAAAGTTACATTTTAGAATCTTCTGTTTCTTTGTTTAAAAAAAATGAGTATTTTATACTTTAGGTTTTTTTCCCCAGAAATTCCAAACTTGTAACAAAGTAAACCTTTATACAGTATAAAATTCCCATAAAAATAGATTTTAAAAACTAAAATATATAGTATGTATATAAATATATTTAAAAGGTAAATATTTATCTCCCTTCCCATCATCGAAGTCTTTATCCACCCTATTTGCAGATGTCTAAACAGTCTTCACATTCATTGGAAAAGTAAAAATCAATACCAATATTTTTCCTCCTGCTGGATCCAGAATTGAATTTCATTTTCTTTTTTCTGTAATATGATAGAAAACTCTCACTAGCACACAAAGCTACAATGGAAGTTCATTGAAATGATAATCCCCTCTTAAGACATCAGAATAAGAAACCAACTCAAAATTCAACTCAAAATCAAAATATCCTGTTGTGCCAAACCCAAACTATACCTAGAGGGATGTTCAAAAGCTTAGATGATGTTCTATAGTCTTATTTTTATGTTCTTTGGTTATTGCTGTTTTTGCCCTGTGAGAGATATTTTTCTGTACTCCCACACAGTTCAATTTTCAGTGACATTTCTAATCAAACCAAACTCAAGACAGGAAAGCTTATATCAAGGTGTTCATTCTTGGGACTTCACACTACAAACCAAAATGGAGAACTAAATAAATAACAGAAAGTTAGTTCTAACTCATGCAAGCCAACTAGGCTTTAAAACATTTGGATTTCCTTGAATATTTGCACTGAGCATGAGTTAGATACTGAAATAATTAATTAGTAGGAAAGGGCAACAATACAGAGTTAACCATTTCTACTTTATATAGAAAAATACAAGTCAGAGAAGCTGCCACACAACTTTCTTAATATTTTAACAGCAGAATAATAGATGCAATCATCTCTGTAAACTGTCATCCTTAGGTAACCCAAATAAGTTATTTCCCAGACTTTTTTTTCTTCAGTTCTTTCTGGAGCTCATCAAATGTGCAAAAAAAATTAAGAGTGCGCATCATAGGCTGGGTGCAGTGGCTCACATCTGTAATCCCACCACTTTGGGAGGCCAAGGTGGGTGGACTGCTTGAGGCCAGGAGATCAAGACCAGCCTTGCCAACATGGCAAAATCCCATCTCTACTGAAAATACAAAAATTAGCCAGGCACAGTAGTGCACATCTGTAATCCCAGCTACTCAGGAGTTTGAGGCATGAGGACTGTTTGAACCCGGGTGGCTGAGTTTGCAGTAAGCCAAGATCATGCCACTGCACCCAGCCTGGGAGACAGAGCAAGACTTTGTCAAAAAAAAAAAAAAAAAGCATGCATCAAAATGATTACTCATTTAAGACAATTTAAGAAAAAAGTATAGGTTCTTCTTCATACTGTACAAGATTAATTTATCATAAGTGAAAGAGTTAAAGCCAAAATGAAATTATAGGGCCAGGTGCAGTGGCTCACGTCTGTAATCCCAGCACTTTGGGAGGCTGAGGCGGGCAGATCACGAGGTCAGGAGATCGAGACCATCCTGGCTAACACAGTGAAACCCCGTCTCTACTAAAAATACAAAAAATTAGCCAGGCATGGTGGCAGGTGCCTGTAGTCCCAGCTACTTGGGAGGCTGAGGCAGGAGAATGGTGTGAACCCAGGAGGCGGAGCTTGCAGTGAGCCGAGATAGCGCCACTGCACTCCAGCCTGGGTGACAGAAAAAAAAAAAAAAAAAATGAAATTATAAAGGCACTATAGGACAACAAATACTCATGCATTGAGAAATGGCTAAATATTGAAAGCAGAAATTAAAAACAGCCACAACAACAAGAAAATCATAGATTTTTCCTAGGAAGCACTCAAGTTGGAAAAAAATAAATAACAACAAAAAATATAAACAGTGACCTTTGTGGGGTAAGCCGAGAAGAGCAAAAGGATGCCAAGAATGTGGCTTGTAACCAAAATTTCTAGAGTCAGTTCCTGGAGTACTCACATTAAAATGTTTTAAATGCTCTTCCTCAGAAATTTTACCTTCTGCTCAGAAAAACATTCATTTAAGAAAAATTTATTACATGCTAATTACGTGCCAGACACCTGTGACAGACACAGAGCTGGGTTGCCAAGATGCCCCTGCAGGAGAGGACTTGTTGCCTCCAGCTGTCAGCCCCTGCAGCGGTGGCCTCAGCTGTAAAGCCACCCTGCCCAGGTCAGGCATCCTCAGTGTCTGATGTAGGTGGGTGGGAAAGTTCTGATCACTCATGCAGGATGATGCTGCCGTGTTATTTTATGTCAAGAGCTAAGGCACTGGGGCTAGCACTGCAGCTCCACTCCTGACTTGGCTTGATCTTGCTTCTGCCTCTTCCCTTCCACTGGTGTTGAACCAAAGGGCATGATCTACTGAGCAACCTGCACAGAAACTCCCTCAGCATCTGCTCCCTGACAACCCTGCTAGCAACAGTTCCATTCTAGATGCTGGGGATGCTATAGTGAACAAGACAAAGACCTCTGTTCTTAAGCACTTACACCTGGTGTAGAGGAAACATTAAAAAAGTAAACAAATGAACAAGAAAAATGAACAGAATCATTGCAGAGAGTAATTGTGTAGAGAAGAAAATAAAAGAGCATAATTTGAGAGAGTAACTGGGGTTATATGGGGACTATTTTCTTTTTATTGAGAGGCCAGATAAGGAAGTAACATTTGAACAGAAAGCTGATGGGAAAGAAAGAGTCAGCCAGGAAGAGATACAGTGGCAAATGTCAGAGGAAGTTGTAAGGACAAAGACACCGCCATCTAAAAAACTAAAAATTTAAAGCAATTGGGAGAAAATGTCAAAGAATGTCTGCATGACTCTGATATTGGAAAGGATCTTTTTAAACAAGTAATAAAAATTTTAAACCACACACAAAAAATTAACTGCATTAAATTTTAAAACATCTTGTAAACCCCAAATATCTGAGACAGGTCTCAGTTAATTTAGAAAGTTTATTCTGCCAAGGTTGAGGACCTACACCCTTCACACACCTTTCAGGAGGTCCTGATTACATGTGCCCAAGGTGGTCAAAGCACAATTTGGTTTTATACATTTTAAGGAGATATGAGATATCAATCAATATATGTAATATGTACATTGGTTCTTGGAAAGGCAGGACAACTCAAGTAGGGAGGGGGCTTCCAGGTGACAGGTGAGAGACAAACAGTTGCATCTTTTGAGTTTTTGATTAGCATTTCCAAAAAAGGAAATCAGATATTCAGTTAGCTCAGTGAGCAAAGGGATGACTTTGAGTAGAATGGGAGGCAGGTTTGCCCTAAGCAGTTCCCAGCTTGACTTTTCTCTTTAGCTTAGTGATTTTGGGGCCCCTAGATTTTCCTTTCACATTTCCCCCCTTTTCTTTTTAAAAATTCTTTTGGAGAAAGCATTTTAGAAGAAAATGAGTCTCTGGTCTCAGGTTTCATCTGATCCCTTATGGCTAAGATGATTTATTCCTAGATGGGTAGGTCGTGAGTTACTAGGAAAGCTAATTTTTAGCAAGTTGAGAAGTCTCGTGTCCTATGAAGAGAAAACAGGGGAAGAAAGGGAGAAAAACAACAACAAACAAAAGAATAATCCTGGAAAATCAATATAGGCCACATTACTCTGAAAGCCATACATCAGTAGGCAGGTTTGAAAGTGGCTCATATATGTAAATAGGTTGCTGTCATTTTCTTCTGAAGTTTAAGTTGTCTAGATTCAGTTTGCAGGGGAAAAAAAGGAAAAGGAACAAGAAAAAAAAGTGAAAACACTATTTTGACAACCTGTAGCCAGGAAAAATTAGAATTCAGTGCAAACCATAGAAAATAATAAAAACTGAAAAACATTAGGCAAAACTAGAATCTAACAATAGGTGTACTGTAGTTTTTTTGAAACATAACTCCAGTTTCCCATTTTTACTAATGACACATCATGATAGACTAATTTGCTTTATTATACTCGGCCAGATTATTTGTATAAAGTGCAGCAAGAATAATTATTTTTCACATAGGCTTTATAAATTGGCCTTGTTGGAACTTTGTTCCATAGAAGAATCTCAGACAGGACTCCTTTTTAAAGCCAAGACCAGCCGTGGATTTGTTACCTTCAAATACCAAGGAGTTTGGTGAATTCTTCTCCTCAAGATTACTTGGGGTTCCTGCGCCTGTCAGGAAGTGATATTCTTTGCTTACTACAGGTCAGGAACCCTGTACAGAGACTGTGTAGACAAGGTATGAGGACAGTTTTCCTACAGAGGCTTTTATTGGCTCTGTAAGTCAGGTTTGATTCCTTAAAGGAAAGCACACCATTCCAGTCAAAGCCTTGGTAAAATAACGAGTTTCTCCAACTGTGTCATGTTACAAATGAAAACAGATTCTTATTGCACTTATGCAAATAACTATATTGCCATAAATTAAGAATATTCACAAATACTTTCCAAATTCTGGAGAAATCAGGTAGAGAGAAACAAATAGGCTCCAAATTTTGTTCATAGGAGCATACTTAATTGTTAAAAAGCTGTCAATAGCTCAAAAAAAAAGTTTCCTTGACTCTGAAAAACAAAACAAAAGATCAGCAACATTTTAAGCAAAAAGTCAAAGAGGTCACTTCAGTCTTCTATTAGTTCAGTCCATGCAGCTAATTCCTGTTCTGATATGCATGAACATTTCAGCTCTCCATGAATCCTGAAACTTTTTTCCTCTATTCTGACATCACAATCTCCAAAGTTATCAGAAACCTGCATTCAAGAGCACCTGTTAGGGTTTTATAGCTGTATAGAAGATCATCTTCTAAAGAGGACCAAAACAAGACAACAATTTTCTGTGGATGACAAAAAGTTTTAGGGTGGCCATAGTCAAAGACACAATTGACAAGGAAATTTGTTACCTCTGTGGCACACAATAATTTAACATAACAATTATAATTATTACTGATAATGTAGACTAAGTCATATCAGAATTATAGGAGTTTACCATAATTTTAGAAAACATACCAAATAACATGTGTATCTAAATACAGCCCAAAGAAAACCAAACACCATTTCGTGTTTGACAATGCTTCCTATATAACTTTTATACCAAATAAGCCAAATATGTCATCTTTGGACTGTAGGGAACCTATTAATAATATCTTAAAGGATTAATTAGATCAGGAAAAGACATAATTTATAGCTTGATTTTGGAACATTTGTCAAATATCAAAGGTTTATAATACTTGATGTCACAAAATAGGATCACAGGTCATTGTAAAATAAGCCATTCACTTAACCAAAGTGATAACTCAAAGATTTCAAAAAAAACATGAAAACCTTCATTCTTTGAGAAGACAGACTTAATTTTCCAAACAATAAGCCCTAATTTTAAAAAGTATAAAGCCAATTAAATGTTTTTCCAAAATTGTATAAACAATTAATGAAATTTTAATCTTGATCATAAGATATAACTTTCATAACCTTTATTAAGGAGTCAGTAAATGCTTCGAGACACCTTGTTAATCTAACACAGGGGCCCATATGCTTGTCTTGCATCAGGGTGCCTTTGACATTAATGGTTAATTTATAAAGAAATTGAACTTATTTTATCTTTAAAAATCTGTCCTTACAATCTCACATGCACGACAGTCCCTGGGCCTGAGGAGTTGAAAAGCTTTAATTTCTGGCCGTGTGTCTCAGGAATGCAGTTTATTTTGATTGGCAACTTCTACCAGGCCTGAAGATGAGGCTTTAATTACTGTCAGTGTTTTAAGATTTAGCAGGACTTGGTGTCCTTTTTAGACATAGGAGTCAAAGCCCTGTAACTCAATGTCACAAGGACTTTACAGGAAGATACATGGATGTAATAACCTTCATTTTTAAAAAATTTGTTTTTGTTGTTGTTGTTTTGTGTTTTTTTGAGATGGAGTTTCACTCTTTCTGTCCAGGCTGGAGTGCAATGGTGGGATCTGGGCTCACTGCAATCTCCGCCTCCCAGGTTCAAGTGATTCTCCTACCTCAGCCTCCCAAGTAGCTGGGATTACAGGCAAAATAAAATCTTTTTTAATCTCTGTTTTTTCTAAGCAATCCAAGCTTAATAATAATGGCATAGGAACTATTTTTGATAAAATGTAAAACCTTTTAGGCCAGTTACCAAAACACAAAAGAAAAGACTTTCTGCAGTGCACAGATTATGTCAGAAGAAAGTATTTCGTTTAGACCTTTTAGAAAACATTGTTAGCATCAGGCCACAACAAACAGAACCTGAGAAAAAAAACTTATATGAGCTGAAAATTAGTTAAAGGTGAGCATTACTATTGCATGCCTTTTAAAAGGGAAGAGAAAACCGATGCCTCTAATCCCAACACTTCGGGAGACTGAGGAAGGTAGACTACTTGAGCTCAGGAGTTCAAGATCAGCCTGGGCAACATGGTGAAACCCTGTCTCTATCAAAAGAGAAAAGTCAGGCAAGGCAGCGTGTGCCTGTATTCCCAGCTACTTGGGAGGCTGAGGCAGGAAGATCACTTGAGCCCAAGTGGTCAAGGCTGCAGTGAGTCATGATTGCACCACTACACTGCAGCCTGGGTGACAGAGAGAGAGAGACCCTCTCTAAAAATAAATAAATAAATAAATAAACTCCCTGAAATAACTTTTTATTTACAAAGTTCTGCATGATATCATTTCAAAAGAATAAATATACCACTAGGAGAATATTAAGATATATTTTGACAAAATTATAAGAATTTTGAGTATAAAAATTATATTTTATTGTTTAATGTTATTCATTTAAATGTTAATCTGTTTCTTCTCTGTTTGAATAGCATTAAAAATAAAATTTACCTCCTACATTCTCTGCTGAGCAGATCTTTTAGAGCCACTTTTTCACCTCCTCCATTCAAACATGATTCAATCCATTTCTTGAAATTGAAAATGGCTTCCAAATGCCACTATCATTTTCCTAGTCTAATTATCATAGGCACTTCACAGAATGCTAATTAAGTCCCACTTATAATTTTTGTATTTATTTCATTCATTAATGGAGCCATACAATTTGTATTTGACCAAGTATCTGACAGACATGAACAGATGATTTCTTTAATATATTATACCACAAATGTTTTTGTGAATTTTATTTTTTATAATGATAGAAAGTTATTTCTGTGACATTCTGAAGTTTGGTAAGTCATATTTGAAAATACATAAGTGAATTATCTATGTGATGGGTGGGGGTGTTTTAATGACCAAGTTTTATACCCACTGCTAAATCCTAACTGACTAGAGTACACATTATCATGTTGGGTTGCCTAACATCAACTCCTCTATTCTTCTGGTGAAGCAGAGTTGATGAATCTATCAAGACAAGATGCTTTGCCCTTCTCAGCCTGTTATATTCTGAATATTTGTGTCCCTGCCCCCAAATTTATATGTTGAAACTTAATCACCAATGTGATAGTATTAAGAGGTGGGGCCTTTAGAAGCTGATCAAGTCATGAGGGTACAGTCCTCATATATAGAATTAGTGACTTCATAAAAGAGCTGTGCCCCTTCTGCCATGCAAGAGTGCAGTAAGAGGCACCATGTATGAAGCAGAGAGCACCCCTCACCAGACACTAAATGTGCTGGTGCCTTGATCTTGGACTTTCCAGCCTCTAGAACTGTGAGCAAGAAGTTTCTATTATTTATGAACTATCCAGTCTAAGGTATTTTGTTATAGCTACAGGAACAGACTAAGACACTGCCCAAGGCTTTTTATTTCCTAGGACTTCACATTTTTAGTAGAGAGACAAAAGGATTTGAAAAACTGTGGAGCTGACTTACTGAAATAATAGATGAGTCGCTGCTACTGGATGCCCAGAGCATCCCTGCTTCCTGCCCTTTCTGGCCTGGCTCTTCAGCAAAGCTTTTGTTTAGTAAGTCATGCCAGATCCTTCCAAAGGTTAACTTTTCTTTATCAAAGTCAGTTTTTCCTGCTTTCCACCGAGAGCCCTATCTGGCACATAGGTTTCAACATGAGTGAGCTATCTAGCGTTACAGAAAATGTCACCACTCCCTAAATAGCCACATAGTCTCTGAGGGTGGGGATGGTGTTTCTCATTCATGTATACTTAGTGCCTGAAACAAACTCCTGGAACATCTATAACTTATTTTTTCCAGATTTCCATGCCAACCTTCTGGCTTCTCTCAATTAAATGTGATACCTATCTCCCACCTGCACCCTACCTTCACACTTCAACTTCCCTGAATTCAGCAATTTTTAAACTGAGAAGTTTAAGAACCCAGACTGTTTCTCAGCAAATATTTGTTAATCAAAATTATTCTGTGGGGGCCATATTAAACTTATGGCCTTGTATTAATAAAATGCATACCAACTAATTGAAAGAAAGTTGTCCCAGAAGAAAAATGTGTGTCAAAGTTCTCTTCACCTAGGATGGAAATCTATATAGGATGATAAATATTGACCTAGACAAAGAAAATTGAGTCTTTCTTAAATCTAAGTTAGCTTAAAATAAAGTAAGAGGATTATTCTAAGATCATCCTGAGTATTGTCCGCTACCAAAACAGCTTGAACAAGATTTAGGAATAAATTGTTTCTTTAAGAGAATATATTATTTACCTGCAAAGTAAAAGTAAATATTCAGATGCAACATAAAGAAAAAAACAAAATTTCTCAATGCCCAAAATAAGGAAAATAATTCATCAGTACCATCTTGGAGAACTGAAAACAATTTTGCAACATTTATTGGGGGTGGGGATGGGATTCTTTTTGTGGCCATTATATTCATCATAGAAAAAAATGAAAAATATAGTAAAATACTAAGGACATAATCATCCATGATTTGTAAATGTTTAAGACTCTCTTTCTACTGCAGGCAGCCGTAAAACCCAATTCAAATTGCTTTAGCATAAAGGGAATCTCTTGGCTCCTAGAACTGAAAAGAGCAGGGTTTGAACTAATTTCAGGTGCCACCTGATCTGAGGTCAAATGGTGTCACCAGCTCCAGATTTCTATCTTGCCTCCTCTGACTCTGCTGTCCATGAGGCTGGTTCCATTCCCAGTCAGACTGTCTCTTCAGGGTGGCTGGGCTCAGGACACATTAACCCAAAATATGGCACGTTGGCATTTGAGAAAACAGCAGAAGCAGAAAGGTTTCTCTCATCTTCCCCTGGTTCTTCTCCTGTGAAGCAGGTCATAAGACCCCCATTCTAGGGGTGCCCTCCCTATACCTGGAGGAAAGACACATCCTCATCTCTGAAGACACAGGGACACAGAGAAGAATCTGAGTAAGCAGGCCTTGCTAAGTCCCCTCAGTTTATTATCATTAGATCACATTTCCTTGGTCCACTCATCCCTCACCACTGTGCACCTCTTCATTCAACCTAATCATAAAAATACACAGGTTTTCTTAACTCTTTGAGTCTTAATTTCTAAAGGCTCTCATAAAGCTTATATTAAATAAATTTGTATGCTTTTCTCTTGTTAATCTTTTTTATAGGTGCCTCATCCATGAACCTAGTAATGGGTGAGGAAAGAAATATTTTCTCCCCGACAGAGACTGCAGCATGACTGTACTGCGACAATGCCAGTACTGCCTTACCTCCAGCTCCACATCCCATGGGAAAGGCTCTGCAGCCTTGATGGCTGAAACCAAAGCTTTGGTAATGAGATATGTTGGTTCAGGGCCTGGCCCTGAGTCCTCCCCTAGCTCAGTGTGCCAACAGACTAGGGGAACCTGGGGTGGAACCCACCTCCCAGACCACAAGGGCTGCAAGTAGTGGAGACTTTGCTACCATTGGTGAGACTGGGGGCTAAAGCCTGAAGGAGAAAGAATGGGGATGGGAGCCAAACCACAAATGTCTGCTACTATACCACCATCACTGGAGGATAACAACCATTGACATGTTGTTATATGTATGTGTGTAAGAAATTACAGCAGTTATGTGCCCACCAAAAGTGTACAACTATGGCATATCAATTTAAGAATGTTAGAAAGAAATTAGAGCATTTAAAAATGGATGTATAGTCTTCTCCTTTTACTTCATAATGTACAAAAGGCACATTATGTGAGAAGAAAGTACCTTTAATTTGACAATTAGCACATAGTCCAAATATCATAGATTCAGTAGAGCTAAGTTAAAATTTAAAATCAAGGTCAGGAACATGTGAAAGACTTAGGAAAAAAAAAGTTGAAAAAAAGAATTCAAGTTCATGAATTTTGCATCTGAGAGTCAGAGCTACTAATCTATCAAATACTTTGTTTATAGCATCAGAGCAAACTGTTCATGAGTAATTTTAACAAGTTTTTCTTAATTCATTCAAGGGGTAAGTATAATGAAAACTAAAGTAGGGTTACAGACAGGCCAGAATCGAATGACAGAATAAGCATGATGAGTTATCTGTATTCATTTTGCATGACTGATACATTGAAAATTTTCCTCAGTCAAAAACAACTTCCATATGATATCATACTGGTCAGGGATGGTAGCAACTGATACTAAGTATTGCAGGAAAAGAGTTGTTTAGAAAAGTCAGTTTCACATTAAAATGGCAATGTAGCAAACATACAAGCATCTGGTTAAGATTGATGAAGAATAAAACATCTAGCAGAAGAGGAAGTTTCCACCAATGCTATTAACCATGCATATTTGATTTCATCTTCAATGCCACGACTGTCACACTGCATTTATTACTTAGAGGATCTCATTACTTTTCCTACACTTCCTTCCCTTAATTGAATTTTGTGATCTTATAACCCATGACATGTAGCACTCACACCGTACTACAGTGATATGTGCTAGACATATACGTATGACAAAGCTCTGTGATCAAAGAATAACAAGATCTGTCATCCTCCAGATACTGCAGTCAGGGTCAGTTCTCAACTATTTCTCCTTGGGAACAGGGGTATGTTTACTATTGCTATTACTAAATATTTATGTGACAAATGAGATGCTCAAAAGTCTCCAAACAACTTTTATGTGTCATCTTCTCAAAGGCTTGCCTTAATGGAATGACATTCCTATGCACACTTTGCAAAAGGACAGCTAAGTCAACATCAATGGGCACATCAAAACCAGGAGGCAGCCATGACTTCAGGACAAGGATCATGATTCCTTCCAAGAAATAGAAAACCATTGTGGACTTTGAGCAGGAGAGGGAGTTCTTAGCAGAAAAGATGTTTTTGTTTCTGTTTTCTTTTAGAGAGATAACTTTGACAGAGTATCATAGGTGAATAGGTGTGTGAAGAGAGTGGAAGAAACAAGGCAGACAAAACAGTTGGAGTGAACTGCAATAGATCGGGCTTGAGGGGACAAGGGCCAGATAAAGGATTTAGCACTTGCAAGTGTAGATGTAAAGCAAAATGGTGAAGAGATACATGGTCTGGAAGCACCAATGTAGACAAAGGTTTGAGCCTCTTCTTCCTACCAAGTGAATCAGGGCAAGAGTCGCAACTGAGTGGCGCAAAGCAATGACATCACCATGGGGAAGCCTGGATTCAGGTATGGGGATGGGGAATGAGGTCGAGAGCTTGAACATCTTCTTTCAATAGATTGGACAGAACAGAAAAGTCAAGGTCTGGAGCTAGAAATACCTACTTGGTGGCCAGACCCACTTTCCAAAATGGTAATAAGTTTATTTAGGTAGATGGATTCCAGACAAGGTAATGACAATCAACAGATGGAAAGCTAGGCCAGGAGCTGATATCAGGCTGGCCTAAAGAAGTAAAAGAATATTATCAAAATTAGATGACCCAAAGGGTGAATGTGAGCCAACAATCTGTAGAGATCTAGGCAACAGACAGCATTATGCACATCTGACGTTTCCCCTTCCAAGGAGTGAGAATTGACAAGGATGAGGCGTGACCTGTTCCAGGTGACCAGCACATTAGACAGGTATTTGATACAGGGGCTCCAGCAAGAGGAATGGGTCACGAGGCTGCTGGAACGAGAGGACAAACAGAGAGATAGGTGTTAACCCCCAACTATGAAAATTGAGACACAAAGTCAGAGTGAGGTTGATGTAGAGCAGAAGCACTTGAATATTGAAGACTAAGGACAAAATTGGCCACAGGCTCCAGAGCCAGTGGTCTCTTCCATGGAGAGAGAAAGGAGTACAAAGCTAAAGAGACAAGAGGGTGCTTTTTGAAGTGTTTGAAAGAGTAGTTAAGATAAAGGATAGTTTGTTCAAGACAGATTGGGGCTCCTAGGCACACTGAAAAGAATCAGATATGACAACTGTCTAGAGAGTAATTTGTGAAGAAAATATCATTTTCCCAATGGATACCTAAAAAGAAACTTCTCTTTTTCCCTTGGTCTATAACAGAGCAAGCAAAAATAAGACAGGAAGGAAGGAAGGGAGGGAGGAAGGAAGGCAAAAGGGGAGGAAGGGAGGAGAGGAGGAAGGGAGGAAGGAAGGAATGGAGGTAGGGAGGAAAGAAGGGAGGGAAGGAAAAGAAGAGAAGAGAGGGGAGGAGAGGGGAGGAGAGGGGAGGAGGGGAGAAAAGAGAAAAAAGGAGGGGAGGGGAGGGGAGGAAAGGGTTTCTCCAAGAGGCTCGAGAAACTTCATCCTTGACATTATTATGTTATTACAATTATTGGTAGTAGTATATGGTGTCATTGGTATCATGTTATTTCTCCTTATCACCAGGATTGCCCAGTTTTTTAATTGTACAATTATTGTCATGTATAATTAGTTGTCTTCTTGAAGACACTCATTAAAACTTTCCATTTTAATTTGGACCAGTGATTTTCAGGCTTGCTGCACAGTAGCTGTCTTCCTAGGTTTCTTTTTGTTGTACTTCTGGGTTACATCCAGTAACTCAGATCCCTTCTCTTTTTTATATACATACATTTTTCATTTTTCTGGTAAATATCCTCTGGCACTTTTCTAAGAGTAGGTGTGTCAGCACTAAATTCTGAATTATTACAAATACAAAACTGTTTCATTTTGCCCTCACCTTTGATTGGTGATTTGGTTAGAAACAAAAGATAGTATTAAAATAATTTCCCCTTGGCATTTACGTGGCATTACTACATGTTTTTAGTGTCACTGGTTCTTTCCAGCAGGTCTCACTTTGAAGATATCACTCCATTTTCTATAGAATCTAGTGGTAATGATGACAAGTTTGATGCTGATATGATTCTTAGTCCTTTACAAATCACCTGTCTTTTGCTCCAAAACCTTTCATATGTTCATTTTACATATCATGTGCTGGAATTTCACATGGGTGGAGTTGAACGTAACTCTTTCAAAATAATAATTATTATTTATATTATTCATTCTTCCTGATGTTCAATGGGTCCTTTCCACCTGCATGTGGGTCTTCATCTCTGCAATGCATGCTTCTTTTTTTTTTTTTTTTTTTTTTTTGAGGCGGACTCTCACTCTGTCACCCAGGCTGGAGTGCAGTGGTGCGATCTCGGCTCACTGCAAGCTCCACCTCCCGGGTTCACGCCATTCTCTTGCCTCGGCCTCCCAAGTAGCTGGGACTACAGGCGCCCGCCTTTTGTTTTTTAGTAGAGTGGGTTTTTCACCATTTAGCCAGGATGGGCTTCTCCTGACCTCATGATCTTGCTGGGATTACAGGCGTGAGCCACCGCGCCTGGCCAAATGCATGCTTCTATAATTCCTTTGAATGTTCTCTTCTTTTTCTGGAACTAATTAAATGTATTCTTTAGACTCAACCTCTTTCTCATCTTTTCTCTCTCATTTTCTGTCGCTTGGCCATTTTGCTCTAAAATCTGAGATTTTCTAGACTTTTTCTGATGGTTCTTTGTGGCAATTTGTGTCTTTCTTACCTTTCTTTTAATAAATAATTTCAAACTTAACTGAAAAGTTTGTTAGAACAGCATAAAAAACACATGCATATCCTTTACCCAGCTTCACCAATTGTTAACATTTTGTCCCATTTGCTTTATCATTCACATATCTGGGCACGTGGTCTCTGTGTGCATGTATACATGTACGTATAAGTCAAGGAGAAAAGCCTAGGATACAGATCATTCCCCGACAGCCCTCCAAAGGAACCAAGCTTGCCCACACTTTGATCTTGGACTTCCTGCCTCCAGAACTGTGAGACAGTACATTTCGGTTGTTTACGTCACCCAGTTTGTGGTACTTTGTTACAGCAGCCCCAGCAAACTGACAAAGCACTCAGTGCTCATTTGCCCTTCAATGGTAGTTACTTTTGATCAAAAGTAATCAAAAGTGGAGACATATGGGTTCTTCACTGTATAATCACTGTTTCTCTCTGGCAACTAATAAGCCACATGTGGGGAGATAAATTTAACATCACATAAGCATCTTGTTCTTTGTTACAGCTGCATAGTACTCCATTGTGTTTATTCAAAAAATCTCCTCCATTTAGAATGCAAGGAATTCTCAATATTTACTGGAATTTTTTTGGTTATCCACTCACATGCAATTTGACAACCATAATATTCTCCGTTACCTTGAAATGCTGAAAATATGAGTCTTGAGTGATTTTATTTACTTTCATTGTTGATTTTATGTCATCTAGGAAAGGTATGGGAAAATTCAAAATCAGGTGGCCACACTTAACCTCTAGATTGCTAGTTGTGTTTTTAAATTTCAAAATTTATTTTTTAAATTCTTTTTTATAGCAACCTATTCTTATTTTATGGATCAATATCTCTCCAAGTCTCTCAGAAGATATTACTAACATATATGTTTTAATTTCCCTTCTGATTCTTTAATTAATCCTGTTTTGTCCAGGGTCAATTATCTTTTCCTTTTGTACCTTTTTTGCCCTTGAAAAAGGAGGGTTGTTGATTGTCCATTCCCGTTCATGGATAAAGGGCTGAGTTGCTGATATGGGTATATGGCATGGATGTCCTATGAATACACAGAGTCTCATTTCCCTGCTAAGTCCCTCATCTGAATGGAAAGGCTGGCTGTAGTTTCTGTGTACATGGTGCCACCCATCAACCGGCAAGGCCTGCTTTAGGGTACACAATTGGTATCCCAACTCCTATCCCTACCAACTCTAACAAAGAGAGTTTTTTTTAGGGGGGTGCCATACCCATACTCTGAACCCTAGGATTCCTCATGTATATTAGCTGATCTATTTTAGAGGCCATTGCTCCAGTTTTATCCTAGAAATAATCACCATAATTCATTGAGGAGATGATGGTGAGGGGTGGGAGTGAGAGCCCAAGCTCAAAACCAGACTAGAAACACTTTCTAGATAACTCCTGAGTTAATCACCTACCAATTCTAATTCTCTATTCTCATCACTCTTAGTCTGTAGTCTTCCTATGATCATGTCGCCAGCTTCTGCTTCCACTGTAGACACTTTGATGATGATTCTTTTGGAATTTGGCTCGTGGTTTAATTTATCTTTCAGTATTGTCCATTTGGTTTTCCATCTTCAGGAACCTGGTTGCAATCTCTGATCTCCACTGTTCTCTCCTCTCATCTCAGGGCTAACATGAATTAATTCTGCTTTAAATTTCCTTATAATCATTTCAATGGAATATGTGAAGGGAGGAGAGGTCAATGTGGATATTCAGTTAGACAAGCTTGGTTAATGCTCTTATTAGAGCATGGATAGCACCATGAACTCCACATACATGGTAGAGGGTGAGACTGAACTGCTTATGGCAAGGGTTAAAAAGCATGAAGGTTTGCACCCTGGGTAGGAACTGTGGTCATTTGCCCTAGTCAGTCCAGAGGGTGCCAGTGAAATGTTTTGCATTCCAGCAAATTTACCCTATGCATATTACAACCATTCAAAACCACCATCCTAGAACAATAAAGGCTTAATATAATGATAGATCCATAAGTAGATAAAAGGAAATCAGTCTGCTAATCTTCACATTTTCTGATCCTTCAGTAGACAGGGAACATCTGAAAATCTGCTTATCTCACTACACTAATAATATCCATCCTCCATCCTTGACCATTTCAGATACAGTCACCTGGACTGAATCAGCCACAGGATTTACATACCAGGAAACATTACGCTGCCTCTCCTATTTCTATACTACTTCTGCACATTTATTTTATAACCATAGCAATAATAGTCCACTTTTAACATTTTTATTAGGTGAAAGAGAAGGCTATTTCTCAAAGACCATTTATGGTAATGGCATTCTACTTTTTGAAGTAAACTTTAAGGATTTCACCTGGAATCACTTCCACTTTTCAGCACTAGCTGTGAAAACAGAAAGATCCTAGAAGATGAATGCTATTTTTCTTAACACACCAGAAAGGGAAGGAATTTTAACATTTGATAATGACCAACATTCATTTCATTACTGAACTGTCTTGCATTCATTCTACAAAAACAACTGGAAAGACTGATCCCTCCTCCTCAGGTTTTCCTGCCGGACTTTTGACTCTCCCTGTTGCATTATGCCTGTTATAGTGACTGATCGCCAATATTGTTCATTCTCTAGTTCACGTTTTCATTTTTTATATCCCTATATGAAGTTTCTAACTATTCACTTCTTTATTTTCTCCTTTCTTCCTGAAGCTGGCCTTCTCTTGCTTTATAGATTTCTCATTAATGATCACACGTAAAAAGTTTGCTGCAGGGAATCTAAGCTCAGATTAAGGATGACTTTCTTTCTCACGAATCTGGTTCAAATTCTCCTTAGTTGATGTCTTCTTTTTGATCGGCAATGTGTCATGTATTAACTTGGATTCACATTCACAGAGTAAAGACTTCTCACTGTCATCATCATGCTTTCAAAAATATGCAAAAGGAAGGAAATCAAGCATGGGTTTCTAATGCCATCTAAAATTCTGTCTGATTTGTCAGCTTTCTTGTCTTGCAAACCTGTTCACCTGTCAGAGAGCATACTTTAAAGGTAAGTTTTCAAAAAGGCTTAAAGAACAGATTTAGAGATAAAGTTGATGGGATCTTACCAAACTCCAGCAAAGACTTTGATATAAATAGAGTTTTCAAAATAATAATAAAGAGTATTTAGAATTTCAACAGCAAAGTCTTATCACCATATCCCTAGAAATAAAATCAAAGATTAAAAAAGTAGTAGCTCATGACGATGAAGACTCTAAGAAGATTACTTTATTGAGTCTAGAGCCACCCACTCATTCTATTTGTACTCAGTTTTATACTAGAGTGGTTAAGAATGTGGGTTTTATATTCAGAGAAACTTGATTTCAAATATACCTCTAACACATTAATTATATGTTTTGTAGTATGTTCATATTTCTGAGCTTCATTTTTCTAAGATATAAAAGGGGGATGATAATATCTACTTCATGGAGTGGATACAATGATTGAATTAAATAACTATGCAAAGTGCTTGGCAGAGAGTCTGACCTATAGGAAATAGAGAAAAATATTAGCAGATGCAAAGAAATATGGTTTGAATAATATTTCTATCATATTACAAAATATAACTTGGAAATTGCTATCCTTATTTATTTGGTATAGCAACATCTTTATTGTATGAATGGAATGTATACCCTCCCCTAATGTAACTTTTTTTTTTTTTTTTTTTTGAGACAGAGTCTCGCTCTGTCACCCAGGCTGGCGTGCAGTGGCGTGATCTCGGCTCACTGCAAGCTCTGCCTCCCAGGTTCACACCATTCTCCTGCCCCAGCCTCCCGAGTAGTTGGACTACAGGCACCCGCCACCATGCCTGGCTAAATTTTTGTATTTTTAGTAGAGACGGGGTTTCACTGTATTAGCCAGGATGGTCTTGATCTCCTGACCTCGTGATCCACCTGCCTTGGCCTCCCAAAGTGCTGGGATTACAGGCATGAGCCACTGTGCCCAGCCCCCTAATGTAACTTCTAAAAATTATATATAGATACACCCTTTTGAAAGATTGACTATGCCTGTGAGAAAGTGTGGGTGGAAAACCCAGAGAAGAGGCGCAAAGCGGAAGCATGTGAGGAGGGGAGCAAGTGAACCCTAAATCTGCAGGATGCTCTGGCATCGCCCCCATCTTGAAGCCTGGAGTGTCAGTGCACAGGGATTCCGGGGACAAAGCCTTGGGCCTTTGTAAAGAGGGGAGCTGGATCAAAGTTCATCCCACTTAATGTCAGGATCTTGGAGAAACATTCTCTCAGAAACAGGGAAAACTAGGAAAATAATAACCTTTCCACAAAAGCAGTTGGCAAGAAATTTTTCTATCTTGGCCTTGCTTTGAGGTAGAGGTTAAAAGAAAAATCTTTCCTGAGTGTTCTTGATTACCAGCCAGATCTCCTGTGGGTGTAGAACCTGATTTACAGTATTTTCATGGCACTAAAAACTACAAACCAAAAATTATAGTTTAAAGTGTTTGCAAGTTTATAATGCCCCCAGGTACTGGTAAGAGTAAAAATAAATACTCCTTGACCGTTCCTACATGTTCGTGCCCAGATTTAAAGAATTCTCAGAAACAGTTCCAACAAATATAAGTTCACAATAAAAATAATAATAAAATACACAAGAAAATAAATCGCTACAAGTGAGGGACAGAAAAAGCAACCAGGAACAGAATCAGACACTCAGAAATATAAGACACTATAATTTCCAGGTGCAGAATATAAAATACAAAATAATTATGATCTATATCATATATAACTATAAAACAGGAGCAAGAGATTATAAAAAATGAACTGGCAGAATTTTTTAAAGAACCAAAGAGTTGTTTTAGAAATAAATAACATAATAATTTAAATTTTAGAACTATTTGGAATGGTTAAACAGCATACCTAAGATAAGAATGAGTACATTTGAAGATGTTGGACAAAACTACACAGAATGCAGAAAACACAGAGAGTAAAGAAATGGAAAATATTAAAGGTATTAGGTTGGCGCAAAAGTAATTGCGGTTTTGGCTATTACTTTTAATGGCCAAAATTGCAATTAATTTTTTTTGTTTTTTGTTTTTTGTTTTTGAGATGGAGTCTCGCTGTCACCCAGGCTGGAGTGCAGTGGCATGATCTCGGCTCACTGCAAGCTCCACCTCCTAGGTTCACACCATTCTCCTGCCTCAGCCTCCCGAGTAGCTGGGACTACAGGTGCCCACCACCATGCCTGGCTAATTTTTTTGTATTTTTAGTAGAGACGGAGTTTCACTGTGTTCGCCAGGATGGTCTCAATCTCCTGACCTCAAAACCGCAATTACTTTTGCACAAACCTGATAGGTTCCTAGGAATTCGACACCTAGCAAGCAGATATAATATTAATATCATTTGCACTACTCTTCCCATTGCCTTCCAACCCTGATACATAAGCAACTTCTTGCTGGTGCTCAGTGCTGCATTGCCATCCTCCCTACAGCTTAGCGTTACCATCACTTCTGTGATGGTTCAATTCCCTATATTAAATTTCTTCTACTAAAAGAGTAAAAGTGATTTCTTTTTTCCTTGTTGGACCCAGAATGATAAAAATGATTAAAATGGCATTTTAATTTTAATTTTCAAATTTTAACTTTCTATATTAAGTATGCCTATTATAGAAGTTTAAGAGCAAGTGGAAGGAAGGAAATAGCTCCCAATCAATTGAAAAATGGGCAGGCAATAAAGGGAAAAAAGAAACAGAAATACCAAAATAAAATAAAAATCACAAAATAAAATGGTAGAGATAAATACATATATATTAGTATTTTCAATAAATTGAAGTAGATTAAAAGAAATAGTTGAAATCTTCAGTTAAATGGCACAAATGTTCATAAGGGGGTCAGAATTCAGCTACATGCAAAGAGGAAGAGATACATAAGGTACCCCAAAAAGGGTTTAAAAATAAAAAGATGGTAGTAACTATAAAAGTCAAATGCCAGCCAAAATAAAATTTGGGTGTAACCAAACTAACATCATACGAAATAGAAATTAAGGCAAAAAATGCTTTTACTCTTTATGATAAAAGTCTCAGCTCACTGGAAGGATGAAACAATTCTAAATTTATTTATTTGCACTTAGTAGCACAACTTGAAAAATATAAGCAGAAAATGACAGGAGAAACAGGCAAATTCACCATCACAGAAGGAAATGTATTGACAAATCTTTCCTAATGGATAGAACCAGATTTTTCAAAAGGTAAAAATCACCATTGAACATCATGATTAACAAGCATAACCCAAAAGATGCACACAGAACCTTAAACCAATAATTGTAGAATATTCTTTTCTTTGAAATATACATCGAACATTCCCAAAACTCCTACTAATAGAGAACTCCTTCTTGAGTTGTTATGGTGCAGCAGAAACACAGCTCTGGCCAGGATTCTATGGTTTCTATCAGCTTGCCTAGCTACTTTTGTACTTGCAGACTGAAATGGCAGTGCCACCCTGGAGCAGTCTAACTCGTTGAGCATTTTTCAAACTGTTATTCGTATCTAATTTCCCTGGGTCCCTGGTGTTCTCACAGGTGCCAAACAAAGCCTGCAACTGCCCCTGCATCCTCAAAGCTCCACTTCAGAAAAGACTAAAATTGCCCATTGTAAGAGATACCCAGGTGTCCTGGCCAGTGATCTTCCCTTAATCATGGCAGACATTTCTAGAACATGTCTCCTTGGCCTTAAAATCACTTAAATTCCCTACCTTAAATGTTCAGTGGGAAAATAAGTTAAAGTCTGGTTTTCTGGTTAGTAATTTACTTTTCATACTGTCTCTAAAAATGTTTGTAAGCAGCGAATGAGGTTTTCTTTTTAAAAATTTAAATACATAAAGGCATGCAGTGCATTTAAAATTGTTTTAAAGACTATGAAAATGTCCATACAGTACCTGATGTTACAAGACATAAAAAGCCCTCCCAAGGATACTATGATCTGCTTGTGTGAATGAGGTTTTCATGGTCAAGGAAGTGATAAAGCCAAGAGCTTGTTATAAAATCACAGGCAATGTTGAACTTCACCTGATCCCTCTCTTTATGGAAAATAATTGAGACAGTTGAGAAACCCTCCACCCTCTGTGATCCTTTTATGTTATTAGAAACAGTCAAATGACTAAGCAGCTAACCAGCCAACTCCAAAGAGCCACCATGTCCTCATATATTTCCAGATTAGACTTAACCTCCACTCCACTCTTCCTCAATGATTCCATTTCAGAAAACCCCAAGTTTTCTTTCTCTTGAGACAGTCATCATTAATAAATGTTTTCCCTGTTGCAATAGCCTGAATAAAATCATTCTTTAAATTGTCTAGTGCATTTTGTCTTTCACAGTTTGGTGCCATGACTGAGATAGGATTGGTCCTCACCTTCAGATCTCTGTCTGCTCCTACCAAGAAATAAGGTTTTTCAGAGCCCTGTGTGCTCTGTTCCTGAGTGGTGATCCAGGGACCCCAAAGTGAGTTAAGCTCTTGGTCCTGTCTTCTGGACTCTTGTCCATCTGTAGCATTACAATAATTCAATTTAACTCCTCTTGAGTATTCATTTTCAATCTGGTGCCAGCTTCTTTTGGTTTCATTATTGTGATCATTTGGTGATTTCTATAAATGTATTAATCATTTATAGGGATCCCGTTTCTCTTGGTTGAAAGGCAACAGAGAATCTGGTATGTTAACTTTTTCTGTTTATCTTTTTGTCTGTTAGAGCTTAAATTAATTAAGAATTTGTACCCGGTGGGAAAAAACAGCTCAACAGATATGGACAAGTAAGATGTGTACTTTTGTGTTTATACTTGACAGATGGCTAAAATTTTAAAAATAAAGCTATAAACTTTCTATTTGTGTCTGTCTGCATGTTTATATGTCTATCATTCAGTAAGGCTGTTGCATCTCATCGTACAAGTATGTAATATTTTCTTCCTCTGATGGTAATAAATTAGATTATAAAGTCTCTTAAAAGAGCCCTGTTCTAATTGACTTAAAGATTTAAAAAAGCACTTATTAATGGGACATTCCTAAAATTACCATAAATTAAGAAAATTCACCCTCAAATATTTTCAATATAAATAAAAAAGAACTGGGTATGGTGGCACCCATCTGAAATTCCAGCCACTCAGGAGGCTGAGATGGGGGATTGCTTGAGCCCAGGAGTTCAAGACCAGCCTGGGCAACAGAATGAGACCACCATCTCTCTATAAAAAAGAAAAGAAATGAAGTATCTTATAAAAATGGACTCAGAAATTTTTTAAGAATTCAAGTTCATATAATTTACATAAATCTTTGGCAAACAAGACTACTTTAATTGTTTTGATTTAATTAAAAACAGCTGTATATTATCCAATAGGCCAGGTTGAAGGATAATATACATGTAGACCTTTGTCTACTTAGGTATTTTTTTCCTAAACATACAGTTTACTGATTGAATAATGTAGCCTTATTTCTACTGAATGTTTAGGATTAAAAAATGTAAACTGAATCACTATTTTGACAGATTGTATTTCGACGGTGTTGTGGACACACTGCAGAGAGAACAGGCACCCATCCAAAATGTGGTTCAAATTGCAGACTGATGATGACACACAAACACCAAGAAGGTATCAGAAGGTTTATTACTCACATAAGGAGGCTTTCTGGAGACAAAGAGGGAAGCCCTTCCAAATAGGCCTAAACTGACTTGGCAGAAGGCAAGGAAAGGAGACTCGTTTGAGGTTTTGATGGTGGTTAGGGGGTGGGCATGGGGCAATGTTTCCCACGTGCAAGCAGGGGCTTGCTGGGCTTGAACTTCCCATCAGCACCGAGGAAGCAAGAACACAAGTTTTCTCTTCAGTTTGCTCACATGTGGGACAGAAGAAGAGGGAGAGGTGAGGCTTAAAAGCTGTCAGCTGGCCAGGTGCAGTGGCTCATCCCTGTAATCCCAGCAGCACTTTGGGCAGCCAAGGTGGGTGGATCACTTGAGGTCAGGAGTTCAAGACCAGCCTGGCCAACATGGTGAAACACCATCTCTACTACAAATACAAAAATTAGCCGGGTGTGGTGGCGGGTGCCTGTAATCCCAGCTACTCAGGAGACTGAGGCAGGAGAATTGCTTGAACCCAGGAGGCGGAGGTTACAGTAAGCTGAGGTCATGCCACTGCACTCCAGCCTGGGGGCAGAAAAAAAAAAAAAAAGAAAAGCTGTCAGCAGTCAAATATTAATGTAGACAGTCTCTTTATTACAAATAGCACTTATGTTTTGTAGTATGTCAACTTGAAGATGATTTCCAAGATGTTTAGGTAACTAAATTTTGCACTGATACTACATTGACTTAATCAATATTCACTAGATGCCTAGGTCATTTTTAAGTAAGAAAAAATGCTGAGATGTTAGTTACCAAGCACAGTTTAAATTTATGTATTTTCGTCTCTTATTTTTGCGATACATAAAGGGTATGTATTTGGATCTGTTAAAGAGAAGGTTCATTTTTGCTACTTTGAGAAGTTGTAGTGTTAAGGAAATGAGCGTAGTTCTGTTCTCAAGTAATGTTGCGGGAAGTGAGGGACCCCGAATGGAAGGAGCAGCTGAAGCCATGGCAGAAGAACATAAATTGTGAAGATTTCATGGACATTTATTAGTTCCCCAAATTAATACTTTTATAATTTCTTATGCCTGTCTTTACTGCAATCTCTGAACATAAACTGTGAAGATTTCACAGATGTTTATCACTTCCCCAATCAATACTCTTGTAGCAGGACCAGCTGCAGGCAAAACCTGTCAGACACCGAGTTGTAGAAGGAAGGGCTTTATTCAGCTGGGCGCATCAGCAAGCTACTGCCTTAAAATCCGAGCTCCCTGAGCACACAATTTCTGTCCCTTTTCAGGGCTCACAACACTAAAGATTTCACATGAAAGGGTCGTGATTGATTTGAGCAAGCAAGGGGTACCTGACAGGGGCTGCATGCACTGGTGGTCAGAGAGAAACAGAACATGGCAGGGAGTTTCACAATGCTCTTCCATACAATGTCTGGAATCTATGAATAACATCGGTTTCTAAGTCATGAGTTGATTTTTAACTACTATGTTTAGGCCAAGAAGGCCCAGGTCCGGTTTTGGGCCTGTCTTTGATTTCACTTCCTTGTTGTTTCTTCTTAAAACAGGTACTGAGTATAAAACAATATGAGAGGGTCTCTCTCTCCCCTCACTCTTGTGATTTCCTATGCCTGTCTTTACTTCAATCTCTTAATCCCGTCATCTTCGTAAGCTGAGGATGTATGTCGCCTCAGGACCCTGTGATGATTGCGTTAACTGCACAAATTGTTTGTAGAGCATGTGTGTTTGAACAATATCAAATCTGGGCACCTTAAGAACAGGATAACAGCTATTTTCAGGGAACAAGGGAGATAACCTTAAAGTCTGGCTGCCTGTGGGCGAGGCAGGACAGAGCCATATTTCTCTTATTACCGAAAATGGGTAAGAGAAATATTGCTGAATTCTTTCCCCAGTAAGGAATATTAATAATTAACAGCCCCGGGAAAAGAATGCATTCTCAGGGCTAGGCCTCTAAAATGGCCACCCTGGGAGTGTCTGCCTTTACGCAGATGTAGATAGGGATGAAACACGCTTTTGTCTCCTGCAGCGCCCCCAGGCTTGCTAGGATTAGGAAATTCCAGCCTGGTGAATTCTAGTCAGACCAATCCTCTGCTCTTGAACCCTGACAATACATGCACAGTGGGACATAGAAGTTCATTACTGATTCTAGTCTCTCCCTAACCTTCTGCCTTGTGATCTTTTGTTGCCCTTGAAGCATGTGATCTCTGTGACCCACACCTTATTCTTGCACTCCCTCCTCTTTGAAAATTGCTAATAAAAACTTGCTGGTTTTACGGCTCAGGGGGCATTATGGAACCTGCCGACATGTGATGTCTCCCCCGGACACCCAGCTTTAAAATTTCTCTCTTTTGTACTCTTTCCCTTTATTTCTCAGACTGGCCAACACTTAGGGAAAATAGAAAAGAATCCACGAAGAATTATCGGGGGCGGGTTCCCCCGATAAAGTAAAATGACTGGTTGTTCCAGAATGAAGGGGAGAAAATGTAGGGTAAAACCTGAGTGAATATAGAAAGCTGTGAAAGATTTGTGGGAAGGGATTTTTTTTGTCATGATTAAAGGTGACTGAAGTTTGATGGGTACATTAGTTTCCAATTGCTCCTGAAGCAAATTACCAAAAATTTAGTAGCTGAAAATAACCCAAATTTACTATCTTATGATTCTGGAGGTCACAAGTCCAAAGTGAACCTCAGTGGGCTAAAATCAAGGTATCATCAGACCGCATTCCTGGAGGCTTCAGAAAAGAATTCATTTCCTAACGTTTTCAGGATTGCAGAGATTGCCTGAATTTTTTGGTTTATGGACTCCTTCCATCTTCAAAGCCAGCAATAATCGGTCAAGTCTTTCTCTTGTTGCATCACTCTGACACTGATTCTTCTGTTCCCCCCCACCCCAGCCTTCCACATTTAGATGACCATTGTGATTACACTGGGTCCACTCAATAATACAGGACAATTTTGTTACTTTAAGATCAGATGGTTGACACCCTTAATTCCATGAGCAATCTTAATTCTTCCATGCTATGTAACATAACATGTTTATAGGTTCCAGGGATTAAAACACAGATGTCATCGGGGGTAGGGGAAGGGGCATCATCCTGCCTATCACAATAAATTTACTTATAAGGTTTTCTCAAAGATATTTTAAATCAAATGTTATACTGGTACAAAAATAGAATTTGGTCTTGTCTCTGTAAAAATGGCAAAATTTTCTTGGCTTATTGGCCCACTCTAGGAAGAGGAGATAAAAGGTATTCTTATTGTCTATGTAGTCTGCCTAAATAACTGCCCAGATCCCTGCTGGGACTCAATTGCCTGGCAGCTGGCCGTTTTCCCCAGAATCTGAAGAAGCCCCACCAGCTGAAACCTGAAGACTTGATATAAACCTCAAAGGAGTTACTACTGCAGCTGACCATGCATGGGCTGGATTTCTCCCCGGACACCAAGGGAGAGTCTGTATGAGCCACTAAAGTGTGGTAAAGTACTTGGGTGATGCACCTGCTTCCGAGAGAGACACCATGACCACAAACAACATCACCAAGAGCACTGACCTCCTACTCCAGAGCTTCAAGAAACTCCAGGAGCAGTCCTGCATACCCAAAAGATCTTCCTCCAACAATTTTTTGGAATCTACTGGCTTAGTTACTCTCAGAGTTTAACTCCTGGCTCTTTATTTTAATCAACTTTTGCATTAATATTTTTTCTTTCTCACTTCAAGCATCTCTGTTTAAAGATGCCTGATCTCTAGCACTCTGAAGACTGATTCCACCACTGCCAAACAGAGAGTTCATCCGATTTTACAGAAATGACACCGATAAGAGTCCTCGAGACACTATTTCCTAGATCTTGCTTTGTCCCACTCAGGAGGTTTATGATTGCTACTGAGTTGTTGAGGGAGGAATGACATTCATTGTTTAGAACAAAAGTGGGCACTGACAGTGTTTAACTTTATGTGAACCCTGTACTTCTGGAAAGTAGCAACAGGTTCGAGAAATTCTTCCACCCTTTTGTGACTTTTTTATGTTCTAAGAAATGGCCAACTAATAGCAGAGGACCACCCTGTGCTTGCAGGGTTAGAGATAGGACCTTCTTCCTCCTTTCCTCAATGACTCCCTTGTTTTATAAAATTCAAAGTTCTTTCTCTCTTCTGTGAGGTGTTCATTACTGAACATTCTCCCTGGTGCAGTAGCCTGAATAAAGCATTTCCTTAATTGTCTAGTACATTTTATCTTTCGGAGAAACAAAGTCATCCTTAAATTATTTGTTTTCTCAACTAACATTTGCTTCACTTGAAACCACTGCTCCTCAAGAGCTTGGTTAGTATTCCGGAGCATGAGGTCTGGAGTGAGTCTCAGACTCTGGCTCTACTGTTCATGCTGTGTAACCATGCGCAAGGGACATGACCTACTTGTCTTAATCCACTCACCTATAAATGGGAATGATGGTGGTGGTGGTGGTGGAGAATACAACACAGGGTTGTTATGTAAAGTTCATAACAAGTGCCCCATTGTTATTATTTGAAAAACACCTTAGGCTCATCAAGTCCTGATATTCTGAAGACAATTTCTTATTCCATATCTCTAAACTGAAATCTCACCCTCACTTTTTAACCCCAGAGCTTGCACAATGCATACATCATTGACCAATAATAAATATTGAACAAATTAATGGATAGATGCGTGAATAGATGGATGGATGGATGGAGGAAGAAACTTTGAGAGAGGAGGCAACCATTATTATAAGAAAAAAATGATTGTTTTTAATCAAAGGTAGAATTTCTTTCTACAGTTAAATGTTAACAAGTTGAATTCCAAGCTGTATCTCACAGATGTTCATTAATAGTCAGATATCAAATCAAATACACTTTATTAGGTACGTGTGATAGGGCTACACCAGCAGCTGATATGACCCAGAACATTGCATCCAATGTTCTGTGGTTAAGGAATGTGAGGCTGTGTGATCTAACTTCAATTAACGACAGCTATCTCTGGAAACTTGGTTTCTTTCCTTGGGGAAATTGAGTATAAATTAAAGTCTAGCCAGATTGAAATGCATCACTGTTCAACCAAGTGCAGAAACTTAAATTCACACTTTTTGATTTGTCAGTAAGACAGAAACACTTTCAACATATAATCAGCTCCATCATGCCATTTCCAAAGCAAATGGAAACACATAGACTTATCCAGACACTAAATGTGGGAAGTCTTTTTAAACTTTAAAACAGACAGTAGAACTGTATGTCACTTTTAAAAATTAAGCTGTAATGTGATATTCGGCTTATGTTCTGAAACAAATCAATATTTCAGGCAACCAGCCATAATTCTTACGATATACTGCCCTCCAGTGGACTCCTGTCAGACATAACCTCTGAAAATTATTTTAAATAACCTTTACCTAAGCTTTCTCTTAGGTGTGATATTTAATCTTTGACATAAACTTTAAAAATCCTCTTGCAAATACTAAACGATAATCTTCAAACCTTTTTTTCAAGAACAGTTTTGCATTTAAATGACCAGATGTTGAGTGGAATAATAGACATTGGAGACTCCAAAAAGTGGGAGGGAGGTGAGAGATGAAAAATTGCCCACTGGGTGCAATGTTCACTATTCAGGCGATGGGTGCACTAAAAGCCCAGACTTCACCACGATGCAACATATGCATGTAAGAAATCAGCACTTGTACCCTCTAAATCTATCAAAATAAAATAAAATAAATTCCCTCATGTCAAGGTAAAGTACCTTGTTATTTTCCCACAGAGCTTGACTCCCTCACTAGCTTCCCATAGTGCGTTTTTGTTTGCTTGCTTGTTTTTGCACCCCTCTCATTAGTGGATTCAGAGCCTACTACTACTTTTTTTTTTTTTTTTAGACATGGTCTCACTCTGTCACCCAGGCTGTAGTGCAGTGGCAGTCTCTGCTCACTGCAACCTCTGCCTCCCAGGTTCAAGCGATCCCACCTCAGCCCCCCAAGTAGCTGGGATTACAGGTGCATGCCACCATACCTGGTAATTTTTCTTTTTTTTTTTTTTGAGATGGAGTCTTGCTCCATCCCCCAGGATGGAGTACAGTGAGGAGATCTCAGCTTACTGCAACCTCCACCTCCTGAGTTCAAGCAATTCTCTTGCCTCAGCATCCCCAGTAGCTGGCATTTCAGGCAGTGTGCCACCATGCCTGGCTAATTTTTGTATTTTTGGTAGAGATGAGGTTTCACCATGTTGCCCAGGCTGGTCTCAAACTCCTGACCTCAGCCTTGGCTGCCCAAAGTGCTAGGATTACAGGCCTGAGCCACTGCACCGAGCCTGGAGCTTACTACTGCTTCTAATTAAATTCACTGTGTAAGAGAGAAATAATTTTGTACCTCTACTGCCTTTCTTATTAGAAGAAGCTCTAATGTGGTGAGCTTATTAGAAGAAGCTTCTTTAAGTGCTGCCTTGACACTCCTAGGTAAGCAAACAACAACTATTTCTTCTCATTTGATAAATGACAGTCACGGATCAATGGTAAAGTTTAAAGCAAAACTTAGATGTTCCTATTTCTGGTAAGATGTGGATGTGTAAGTTTCTGTGAACAGCAAGATGACGTCTGAGACACCGTGATTCTGACCTGCTCTACTCAGAATTTGGTTTGGTGAATTTTTTCCTGTCTTTTGTTGTCTGCCTGGTTTCTTAACACCTCCATTTTAGTATTTGAACACCACAACACTTTGTTGTTTTAAAGTAATACCTCTTGGCTGAACACAGTGGCTTACCTCTGTAATCCTAGCACTTTGGGAGGCCGACGTGAAAGGATCACTTGACTCCAGGAGTTCTAGACCAGCCTGGGCAACACAGCAAAACTCCATCTGTACAAAAAATACAAAAATTAGCCGAGCATAGTGGCACATGACTGTAGTTCCAGCTACTTGGGAGGCTGAGGTGGTAGGACCACCTGAGCCCAGGAGACTGAGGCTGTGGTGAGCTGTGATCGTGCCACTGCACTCCAGCCTGGGTGACAGAGTGAGACCCTGTCTCGAAAAAATAAAATAAAATAGTACCTCAGTCTAGGGCTGCTCCTCCTCAAATCATTATCTTTTCCATTTTTCTCTGATGGACATTACACGACAAACATTACATAAGGAATTGGACATTTAGTGTATGTTGAAAGGGGCCGGGCGGAGACCAAACTACACCGCTCGCGGCCAAGAGATCTTTATCGGAGGTATCGAGCGGTACCACGCAAGGAGAAGGAAGAGGAGAGAGAGAGCGCTGCTGGCGTGCTGGGTTTTATAGCCCTTGGGCTTACGCGGACTGGGCTAGGGGCGGGCCCAAGGGAAGGCGGGAGATGCTTCTTTCTGATTGGCCTTCCTTTGGCGGGTTCAGACAGTGCCCGGTCAAGGAGGGGAGAACCTGGAACCGGCGCCATTAAGGTACCCCTGTTACCTAACATACGTGATTTTTTTCAGGGCAAGTATTTATGATAAATACTAACCAAACAACGGAACTTTTCTAGGTAACTAATTAGATAAAAAAGAAAATGACCAGAAAGACGTTTCCAGAAGAAAGTTATTTTTTTTCCTTTAAAATAAGCCTGACTGAAGTTAAGTTCAATTTAGTCCTCTTAAATGTACACATAAAGTATTAAATCATTCAGTGGAAACTAGCCTTTTCCCAGGTAGTAGAAGACATTTTTAGAAATAGGATTTTAAAATATTGTTCTAGCAGTAATTCAGCATCAGATTATTAGAAAATGAAAATGTGCTTACTGGCTAATGAAATTTTGAAGTCCTATAGTACTTCGAGTCACACTGTTTATTTTGAAAGCACTTCTAAAATATTCCCTCCACACTCGCAAAAATGAACATGGGGAATTGTTTGTATTTGTTCCTTCACACTCATGAAAATGAACATGGGAAATTATCTGTTTAATTTATAATAAAATTGTAATTATAAAAATATATAATTTTATTATAAAAATACATAATTTTACATAATTGAAATTATAAAATTTCAATTACATTTTAAATACATCACAACCAAACTTTTAGATAAATCTCCTTTACAGACTGCTTTAACAAAAAAGACTAAGTTAATCAAGAGGAGCTCCAGAAAGTGATGAATTAAATTTGACTTTAGTGTAATTTTTATGTATTCAACATGTTTTCACTTATTCATTCTCTTGCTCTAAAAATATTCCCTGAGCATACCAGAAAGTATATAATATGTGATGAATTCGGACATGAACATGATAAGGTCCTGCTAAGCGGGAGTCCCACATTTAGTGGGAAAGTCATATGAGTATATAGATCATTAGAGTGCAGGTACGTGTTGCAGGAAAGGCACGCAGAGGTCACTGTGAGAACACAGAAGGAGCATGTAACTGAAAGTGGGGAAGCTTCAGAGAAGCGGCATTACTTGTGCCTTAACAGATGAATGAAAAACATTCCATTGTGTATGTAGTCCACATTTTCTTTATCCGTTCATGTGTTGTTGGACACTTTTGAATGTTCTCAACACAAACAAATGATAAATGTATGAGGCGGTGGGTAAGCTAGCTACCCTGAATTGATCATTATACAGCATAGACTACATTGAGACATCACATTGTACCCCATAAATATGTACAATTGTAATGTGTCAATTAAAATTTTTTTAATTTTTAAAGATGGAGAAAAAAAAGATAAGTGAGTCTACTGAGTACACAAGCTACAATGAGGCTTCCTCGAATGCAGGTGCAACCAGGCACTAAAAAGGCTGGCTTGTGAGGAAAACTGCAAATTCTCTTTTTTTTTTTTTTTTTTTTTTTACTCTGTCGCCCAGGCTGGAGTGCAGTGGCGCGATCTCGGCTCACTGCAAGCTCCGCCTCCCGGGTTCACGCCATTCTCCTGCCTCAGCCTCTCCGAGTAGCTGGGACTACAGGCGCCCACCACCACGCCCGGCTAATTTTTTGTATTTTTAGTAGAGACGGGGTTTCACCGTGGTCTCAATCTCCTGACCTCGTGATCCTCCCGCCTCGGCCTCCCAAAGTGCTGGGATTACAAGCGTGAGCCACCGCGCCCGGCGCAAATTCTTTCATTCGGCCTGAGCCTAGGCAGCCTATAGAGGGAGGGGGAGCTTCCAGGGTGGGCAGGGGCCAGACGTGAAGGGTCTTAGGTGTTTTCACAGCCACTTTGGAAAGTAATAGAAACAGTTGAAGAATCTTACGCAGGATAATGGCATGGTCAGATTTAAATTTTAGAAAGCATACTCTGATAGTAATGTGGAAAAAAAAAAAAAAAAACTGCCAGGGACATTTATTTCATTACCGGCAAAGAAGCCAGTTAAGAGGCTATTGGGAGTAATCCAAGTAAGAGATGATGAGAAATGCAAGGTCAAGAAGACAATATATCCAGTGAAATGTCTTCAGATACATACATTAAATCCCTTTCCACATATATAAATTCTCTAAAGTGTTTGTATGAATCACATCAAATTGCTTTCAGATGAACAATTTTGCAAAAGTGCATTTCTAATCCAAAATACAACCACACATCATTAATAGAAGCAGTTGCTGTTCATATTTGCTTAATTTTTCTTTCACTTTAGAGTATCATCCTGCATAGCTGTTTGTTTCTGCTCATGTCTCTAACTCTTCCAATCTATTATACAATCAAATCTGAATCTTGCCTTCTCAAGTATATCCCATCCCCTCCCAGGTTATTTTAGTCACTTAAAAGCATTATTCATGGGCCAAAGGAAATCTCTAGAATAAAAATTAGTGGGAGACAGAGTTGATAGAAATGACAATGACAGACACTTAGGATAATATGCTGGTACTTCCACGATGACTGAAGATGTTCTAGAATACAATGCACTTGTTCTACATTAGACGGAGCTAATCAGAAAATCATTTACTAAAAACACCCAAATCTTGGGCCAAAAATAAAGTGAAAATGAGCCCAATTTCAATGCTTAGATGAAGTTGTATTGAAAAAGAAAAGCCAAGCTCTTTGTGTTCTCCACCACAGCTGAACTCCACTTTAGTGGGGGTAAAACTAAACAAGAGTGCTCAGTTTACAGGAAAAAAGAGGCTACACCTGGTTGTGTTATCATGACCTAGGTGCACTGAGGGCCTGTTTTACAGACTGGATGAAGAAGGCTCTCCATCCAGACACCCCTGGATGCAGAGTGCTGCTCAGCCACTTGCTGGCTTTGGGAATTGGACACTACATAGCTTATCTAGGCTAAATTTCTTCATCTGTAGCAGAGCTTCTCAACCTCGGCACTATTGACATTTTGGGCTGGATAATTCTTATTATGGGGCATAATCTGGAACATAATCCCAGGTGAAGTCTATGCAGGAGATTCTCAGCATATTTCCTCTAGCGTGAGGTGAAGCTCCTGCCTGCATTCAGCCTCACCTCCACGGGGTGACTGCTACACACACAGGTCCATGAAAAGCCAAATTTTGCAGGTAGACACCCTGGATCTAGACTACATGTGTGCAATAACAATATTTCCCAAAAAAGTAAAGTCTGCAAGAATGGCACTCTGGCCAAAACAAAAGGAATTCATATTACAAAGAGAACTTCTAGGTTTTTACTCTAAAACATCTGCATTCAAGCCACTTTACAATTTTCCCTAAGAATAGCAGAGTGGATTATTTATATTTGTGTAACCAAAGAGTCTATTTATTTTTGCCCACACAAAAAAGCACAGTCCAAATTCAAGTTTTTCTCTTTTACTAGACAGAAACTGCTTGTCAGCAGGTTTGAAATCAGAGTTTGCCAGAGCTTCTAGTCATCAACTTTTCTCTGTGTTCGTTTGGTTCATTGGTTGATTTTTAGGAACTGACTTTTCATCCGGGCATCTGGCTACAAATGTGAATTTTATCTTTTTTGGCTTATTTATAAATTATGTATTCATTTATTCACTTATTTATTTTAATTAACAAAAATTGCATCTATTTATCATGTACAATATGATGTTTTAAAATACGTATACGCTATGGTGAAGCTAAATCAAGCTAATTAACACAGGCATTACTTCAACACTTATTTTTTGTGGTGAAAGCACAAAATCTATTCACTTAGCAGTTTTCAAGAATGCAATCCGTTAACTACAGTCACCATATTGTACAATAGAACTCTGGAACTTATTCCTCCCTAATTGCAATTTTGTGTTCTTTGTCTGGTATCTCCCCAGTCCCCACCCACTCCACTCCCTGCACCAGCTCCTGGTAATCACCACTCTACTCTCTACTTCTGAGTTCAACATTTTTAGGTTTCACATATAAGTAAGATCATGCAGTATTTGTCTTTCTGTGACTGGCTTGTTTTACTTAACATAATCCTCTATGTTCATCCATGTTATCGCAAATGACAGTATTCCCTTCTTTATTAAGGCTGAATAGTACTCCATTGTGTATACATACCACGTTTTCTTTATCCATTCATCCCTTGATAGATACTTAGATTGATTTTATATCTTAACTATTGTGAATAATGCTGCAGTGAACAGGGGGATGCAGATATATCTTTGACATACTGATTTCATTTCCTTTGGATACATATCTACTAGTGGGATTGCTGGATCATATGATGGTTCTATTTTTAATTTTCTGAGGAACCCCCTCGACTCCTTTCCATAGTGGTTGCACTAATTCACATTCCCACCAACAATGTGCCAGTCTTCCCTTTTCTTCACATCTTTGTCAACGCTTAATAGGTTTCATCTTTTTAACAGTAGCCATCTAGCAGGTGTGAGGTGATATCTTCTTTTAATTTACATTTCCCTGATGATAAATGATGTTTAGCTCTTTTTTTTATATAGCTATTGGCCATGTTTACTTCTGTTGAGATGTCTCTATTCAGGTCCTTTACCCATTTTTAATCAAGTTATTTGTTATCTCGCTATTATTTGTATTCCTTATGTATTTTGAATATTAACACCTTGCCCGACGTATGGTTTGCAAATATTTTCTCCCATTCCTTATAGTTTCCTCTACTGTGCAGAGCTTTTCATTTGATGTAATTCCATTTGTCTTTTTTTTTTTTTTTTTTTGCTTTTGTTGCCTATGCTTTTAGGGTCACATACAAAAAAATCATTGCCAAAACCAATGTAATGGATTTTTCTTTCTACGTTTTCTTCTAGTAGTTTTATAGTTTCAGCTTTTAAATTTAAGTCTTTTATTCACTTCAAATTGACTTTTGTGTATCTTGAGAAACAGGGGATGTAATTTCATTCTTCTGCATGTTGATGTCCAGCTTTCCCAGCACCGTTTATTAAAGGAAGTGTCTTTCCCCATTACGTGTTCTTGGCACTTCTGTTAAAAATCAATTGACCATAAGTTTGTGAATTTATTTCAGGGTTCTCTATTCTATTCTATTGGTCTTTGTGTCTGTTTTTATGCCAGTACCATGTTATTTTGATTACCATGATTTTGTAGTATACTGTGAAGTCAGGTAATATGATGCCTCCAGCTTAGTTCTTTTTGCACAAGATTGTTTTGGCTATTTGGGGTCTTTTGTGATTCCATATAAATTTTAGGATAGTTTTTTTCTATTTCTATAAAAAAATGTCATTGGAATTTTGATAGGGATTGAATCTGTAGGTCACTTTGGGTAGCGTGGACATTTTAATAATATTACTTCTTGCAATCCATAATTATGGGATTTCTCATCATTTATTTGTGTTCTTCAGTTTCTTTCATCCATGTTTTATAATTTTCAGTGTACAGGTCTTTCACTTCCAGAGGGAAACTTATTCCTAAGTATCTTAGTTTTTTGTAGCTGTTGTAAATGAGATTGTTTTCTTGATTTCCTTCTTGGATAGAAACACTATGGGGTTTTCTATGTTTTTTTTAATAACAAAATGTCTAGTTTAATAAAATGTTTTTAGAAACTTACAATATAATTTTTAAAACCAAAGAATAAAAATATTAAATATATCACTTTATGGCACAGGACAACATAAATTTATTTCTGCAACACAGCAGGCAAACTTTTGTGCTAGAAACAGTGGAGAAAAATCTAAATTAAAGCAAAAAGTCAGGAAATGGGTGTTCATAAATTTCTGGTTAACTCAGGCTCACTGTTTATTGTAAGAAACAGGGGCCTTTGAACATCAGATTTTGTTTATAAAAATAAAAACTTCCTCAAATATCACATATTTTCACCTTAGCAAATATTTTTTCCTTTAATAATTCATAATCCTGCTGTTCATTTGTCACATTTATGAATATCTGGTATGTTTATTTTATATCCTGCAAATTTACTAAATTTGTTTATTAGTTTTAACAGTTTTTAGGTGGATGTTTTAGGGGTTTCTCTATATAAGATTATGTCATCTGCAAATAAGAACAATTTAACTTTTTTCTTTTCAATTTGGATGCCTTTTATTTCTTCCTCTTGCCTAATTGCTCTCAATATGACTTCCAGTACTGTGTTGAACTAAAGTGGCAAGTGTGGGCATCCTTGTTTGTTCATTTTTAAATGTGAACTACTAATTTTAGCTTCTTTTTCAGTGTTTCAAGTTACAAAGCCAAATTTGATGGCCAATTGAATGTAAGAAAGCTTCAAGCTCCACTGTTAGGTGATTTTTCCCTTACAGTCACATTTTTCCAACTTTTGTACAATTTGAAAACGTCTTGAGCTTTTCTTTTCTTTCTTTCTTTTTTTTTTTTTTTTTCCAAGATGGGTTCTCACTAGGCTGGAGTACAGTGATGCAATCACAGCTCACTGCAGCCTTGACCTCTCAATCTCAAGTAATCCTCCCACTTCAGCCTCCCAAGCAGCTGGGACTACAGGCATGCGTCACCACACCCAGTTAATTTTTTTGTGTTGTTTTTAGAGAAGAGTTTCACCATATTGCCTAGGTTGATCTTGAATTCCTGGAGTCAAGCAATCCACCCACCTTGGCCTCTCAAAGTGTTAGGATTATAGGCATGAGCCATGGCGCCTGGCTGAGCTTTTCTTTTATTAACACATCTTCTCTATCGCTACCTTCCCTGGGAGAAAAGTTAAACTGCTGGAGCTACAAGATAACAAGACATATCTATATATAATTTTTTATCAAGAAAATATTTTATGATTTTTAATACTTAGCAACACTCTCAATTTCCAGTGTAAATTAGTTCAACCGTTGTGAAAGACAGTGTGGTGATTCCTCAAAGACCTAAAGACAGAAATACCATTCGATTCAGCAATCTCATTACCTGGTGTATACCCAAAGGAATAGCTCTTTCTGTCACAAAAATACATGTATGCATATGTTCATTGCAGCACTATTCACAATAGCAAAGACATGGAATCAACCTAAATGCCCATCAATTATAGAGTGGATACAGAAAATATGGCACATCTATACCATGGAATACTATGCAGCCACAAAAAAGAATGAATCATGTCCTTTGCAGGAACATGGATGAAGCTAGAGGCCATTTTCCTCAGCAAACTTAGCAAATGCAGGAACAGAAAACCAAATACCACATGTTTTCACTTAGAAGTGGAAGCTAAATGACAAGAACACATGGACACATACAGGGGGTCAACACACACGGGGGCCTATCAGATGGTCAAGAGTGGGAAGAGGGAGAGGATCAGGAAAAATAATGGCTACTAGGCTTAAAACCTGGATGACAAAATAATCTGTACAACAAACCCCCATGACACAAGTTTGCCTATATAACAAACCTGCTCATGTACCCCTGAACTTAAAATAAAAGTTAAGTTAAAAAATAAATAAAATGCATTTTTAAATAAAATACATAAAATTTAAGGCAAAAAAATAAAAATGACTTGTGTGGTCAAAGATGCAGCTGAGGGATTCCAAAATTCCCCAAAAATGTTATCTGCTGCCAACTCTCAGTTTTTCAGATATTGCTTCAAGTTTTGGAACAAAAGAAGTCAGCCCGAGCCCACTTTAAAAAAGCTAAGCCATGTGGGAAGGAGGGAAGGTATTTAAACATCTCCTTTTGTGACATGCACCATTACTCTAGGCAGAGCGACCTCAGACAGCTCCAACGTGGTGTAATCAATTATGTAAATAAAAATTCTCAGAGAGGTATGGCTATTCTTCTATCTGTACTCATCAAGAATAACAGTATTAATAATTATAACTCAAAGCCCACTCCAAATTTCACAAAACATTCTAATAGTCTCAGTAATTTTAATAGTCTCAAGGCCAAGTAACCCTTGCTTCCTTCCTTATTCTCACAACCATGTGCTGATTTTGCCAAAAACGGAAATGCTTCTTTTCCAACAAATCTAACCAATGCCCACCTTTGTGTATGAGGAATCAGCTGCCAACATGGTAGGAATTTATGGGTACAAAGAAAAGCATCCTCTTCCAAATCTTTCTGGTATCCCTGTCCCAGGGATTTAGGTTCTATTTCTTTGGCATAAGCGGTTTCTTCATAAACAAAGTGATAGTAATAATAGGTACTCACTCTCTGCCAACAAGACAGAGTTGAGATGCATTCAAAGGAGCAGAAACTTAATGGTGCTGGCCACTGACAAGAGAAGGAAGAATAAAACCTAAAATGAATGTGGACAAATGTTAAAGAACAGCTTGCTCACTACACAATTTTTCCAAGGGCCAACTCATTTCAAATCCTATAATTTACCTCTTCTTACCTATTAAAGAGAACACTGTGAGATTTTAAAAGATCTTCTTGGATAAGTAAACAGGCCACTCACCATATTAACCATGTTCTACCCATCAGGTAAATTGCTAACTCTGCAATTCATTGCTTATAAAGAATAATTAGAAGAATGTTATAGCCACCAGCATTAAGGGCTCGAATGTTCTGCGAAAGTAAACATGCCACTTGAAATGCATAGAGCTTGGAGTGTGTGATACCCTGATAAGGTTTCTAAATGTCATTATTTATTATTGTCTTTCTACAAGGCAATATAGGAACAAAAAATCCTCTTATATATACAAAGGTACTTTCTCTAGGAATTTGGTTCAGGATCTATTTCACATTGTAGCTTGATTCAGAGACAGATATTACTTCCTAAAATTTTCAAGTAACATGATCCCCAAATATTTTACTTTTCAATCAAAATCCAAAATAATATTGTGTGTAGGAGATAATAGACCCTAAGCCAATAAGATGGAGGATGTCAGTAGTAATGCGCATCAGCATTGCTCATCTACCAAGGGCTTTGTCATCGTATCTGTGGCAGAGACTTCAGTTATTTCTAATATTCATGATATCCTTCTTATATAGTATTAACAAAACAACAAGTATTTTTAACTGAGGTCATAACTGCCCAGCAGAAGGTTATGTTTGTAAGACTGCACTTGCAACAAAAGTATGGGAACCTGGCTAACTTCTAGACATGGGAGCATGAATGGAAATGAGGTGTACAACTCGAGGTAGGACTGGCCCTTAAAGGAAAAGCCACACCACTCACTTCCCCTCATCCAGTTCCCACTGACTTGGATTTGGAAATATTCATCTTAGGCCCCATGTGGAAGCTGAATGTTGAAAACTGTCATGCAACAAGATAGGAGCCCGTACTCTGAGGAAGGCACACCCACCATACCAAGCCTGAACTGCACATTAGGACTTTTTGCATTACAAAGAAATCAATTTTAATCTTGCTTAAGTGGCAATTATTTTGGATCTGCCATTAGCATCAACCCAAATTTCTCAAACCATCTTCACAGCAATCCTAAAAGGAAAATGTTATTTCCGTCTTACAAATCAGGAAAAATTTAAAAGCCTGTTCTCCTGCCAGAACCATTAGCTGACAACCCTAAGTTGAAAACTCAAAACCAACTTTCCACTATACCATTGAAACCCTTACCAGGCTGAAACAGTCTAACTCTAGGCCTAGGTTTTTATGACCTGGGAACATCTGTGTTTCTCTCATTTCAGCCTCAATTTTGTCACCTGTAAAGTCTTGTGCCACTCTAGGAATTTAAAGTAAAATGGGATTAATACAGAAATTATCATTCTTACAAAAGTCTAAAAGCTCTGAAATTGCTGCCACTGGATTTTGGGTTTTAAGGTCACATCACTTTAGATGTCGTCAGGAAATCGCTGCTTCTACTGTTAACCCTGGTGCCACCAAAACTTCACATCCATGGAGATGATTTGAAGGCAGTGTCCACCTAGAACTGCAGCTGCAAAAGAAGCTGGGATATGTCATTTTTACCCTTCCAACTCCTTCATACAGGGGGAGATATACAGGGAAATGAGGATGAATGCACAGAGAGGATTGGAAAAGACAATCTCTAAGGATCCTGGCCCCACTTCTTACTTGCTGTGTGTCCTTGAGTAAGTAACTTAACCTATCTGTGCCTCAATTTCCTCATCTAAAAATAAGGATAGTGGTGATGTGCTCCTATAGCTTCTTGGGAGGCTGAGGTGGGAAGATCACTTGAGCCTGGGAGGTCGAGAATGCAGTGAGCTGTGATTGCGCCACTGCACTCCAGCCTGGGTGACAGAGTGAGAACTTGTCTCAAAAATAAATAAATAAATAAATAAGGATAATAATAGTACCTACTGCACAGGGTTGTGGTGAAGATTAAAGGAGCATAAAAATATGTGAAGTGTTTAGACAGTGACTGGCACATAGTATTACAAGTGTTATCTATTGTAATTGTTATCATTAACGTTATTAAGCCTCTTCTAATTCCAAAATTCTCTTTGTTTTCTAGTGAGTCCAAAGGGTGAAGTACATAGGCGATGCACTTCAAACAACTTGAGCTAGTGCCACATTTACCTTCAACTGAAGAAATTGTAAGAACAATCACCCGGCATCTCCTGGGGTGTCATCTGCATGGGGAATTCTTGACTGTTGCAGGAAGTCTGTGACTTATCTCTCTTTATTTATTACCTTCTCGATGCTGAGATTTCTAAGATCCTCTCAGATAAAATTCACTCTCATTTTTCTGGTTATTTTTTAAATAAAATTGTGGCAGAGACTGATAATTTTCAAGCACTAAATATTCCCTCTCTCTTTCTCCTGGTGATAAATTCCCCTGGTATTATGGCTGGATACATGGTTGTTTAGAATAAACACTGCATTTCAGCCTCCCCTGCAGCTAAGGTGAACATGGGACTAAGTTTTGGCCAGTGGGGCCGAAGAGAAGTGAAATGTCATTTTTGTCCTTCGACAAAATGTTGTATCTTTTCCTTCCCTTTCTCTGTTGATATACTGCAGCCCACTAATACTGTCTTAAAAGGGACAAATGGTAAATATTCAGAAATTTAGTAAGCCAATTGTTAAACTGTTGGTAGTTTCACATCAGCCATGGCAGGAGTATTTAAAATATGAGAATCTGCAAACACTACAAATCCGGGCTTTTAAAAAATGTTCCTGATTGTGTTCTTTTTTTTTTTACAGAGTCTCTTTACCAGTACACCATTGTCTGTGCCCTCCTAGAATTGAGACTCTTGAGTGAGATGTAGACGTCCAGGTGATGAGGGCAGCTTGTACAATTTGCAATGCAAGGAGGAACCTGGGCTCCCAGTGCACAGCAGAGCCACCATGCCAGCTTGGACTCTCCATGTGTGAGATGTAAGTTTCTATCTAGCCCAGTGGTCTTCAGTGGGGACAATTTTGCCCTCTAGGGAGCCTTTGACAATGTCAGGAGATATTTTTGGTTGTCAAAACCAGAGAGTGTGATTGTTACTTGTATCTGTTGTCACCTCTGGAGGGTATCATTGCTTCTGGAGGGTATAGCAGCTACATACTTACATATATATATACACACACACACATATATATACACACACACACACATATACATACACATATATATGGCTGTATTTAATAATAATGTAATAATATGTTATTTAATAACGTGTGGCTGTATTGAACAATATATGGCTGCATTTAAAAATAAAATTGGAAAGAAATCATTTATATGATGGTGTTTCTTAGAATTTTCCTACTTTTAAAGCATTTATTCCTTGAAATCTCTGAGGCACTCTTCTGGGCAGTGGTAGAGTTTATTTACCAAATGACTCGAGGGGTCCAAAGAGTTGCTGCTCCTTCAGAAAATGAGTAACTCACTCCTGCCCACCACCTAATACTGGGAGCAAGAGGTGAGAGTGTTACTATTTCCCCTCCAAGAAAGTGATGGACTTCAACTGCTCTCTGTAACTTCCTCCTGAAATTATGCTGAGGATGTTATTGAACTTGACCAACAGAGTTTCTCTGGTAACAAAGAAATGAAAATAAATTTTGCCGAAATGTCCACTGGGGACATACAAATGTGGACACAGATAAGGAAGCAGGAATTTTAGCTATCCACGGATATTCTGTTGAAAAAAATGAAAATGCATATTCTATGAGACCAGAGTAAGCCCCAGAAAGAGAAAGCAACAGTACTGTCTAGTTTTTATGTAGGGGAAATGGACAGAGTTCTGATCTCTCCAAGGTAAATAAATTATTTTAGCATTAAGTATAAACAAAAGTTTATCTCTCAGTTATTTTATAATATATAGTATAAATAATATACTTATAATATAAATTATATAGATATATGTGTATATGTTTGTTCATACCTACTGATGAATTCTAAAATTTTAAATGTAATTACGATAAAAAATCAATTTAACCTGATTTGCGTCTCTGATATTTTACCTAATCAAAGGATCACACTTTTGCACATAAAAATAACTTTTCTTTCCAGCATTCCAGATTCACCCTACAATTTCTATCTCTTGTCTGTCTGATTTTTTTTCTTTCTTCACCCCTTTCTTTCTTTCCCTCTAAAATTCATTTAGGTTTATGACTTTGTCTACCCCTTATCTCTTAAACAAATGACTCCTGAGGGTTCTCTCTTGGATTCATTCTGACATTTTATAAACACCTTATTTGTGTTCTACCAGATACTCAAAATTATCAAGAATGCTCCCCCTCAAAAAATGTTTAGTATTTATCATCATGATCATTTTTAACCAGAAAACTTTTCTCCCAGCCCCTCAATTCAAATAATTTACCAATTCATCAAGTTTTAATACTATCATTAATCTAATCACCACCAAACATTTATTTATTGAATCCATTCTATATGCAAATGCTCTGGAGGAAACAAAAATGAATCAGACAGATCCTCCTCTAAAGAGACTTACTCTCTGGTAAGGGAATAGAGACATTTTAAAGAAATCATATATTATTTATATTATGTTTCAAGAGGAAGTTGTTATGGTTTAATAAATCAGCATAATATTAAAGCAACACATGTGAGTCATTATCCCTATCACATATTCATATATTCTCCTTTTATAGCTGAGTTCTTTTGTTGAAAGAGTTGTTCATTCCTCATCTCTGTAAGTGCCTTCATCTGTGGAGACAAATCAAGCACTACCACCAGGAAATCTCCAATTAGGGCTGCTGTTCTGCCATCCTGAAGCCCAATGGGTGTGATTGGGATGCCTTGGCCACTCAGAATCTTGCATAAAAATATAACCGGAGAGACTGATGGTAGAAGAAAAGTGTCCGTGGATACAGCCTAAAGCTTCATAAAGAAGCGCCCCTCCAACACTCTGATGTATCCCCCAAGGGTGCTGACTCTTCAGGGCACATCCTCTGCTCCCTCACTGCTGTTTGCATTGCCAATCCCACCTCCAGAATACCAGCTTCTATTTGTGTCAGTCCCTTCTAGGCCCTCTGCAGGCTGTGTGGCTCAGTCTCCACCCCCAAATGAAAGCCTCTATCGCTTCCTGGTTATACATACTGGGGAACATGGAATCAGATTTGTAAATTTAAAATGACATTATAGGCCGGGCACAGTGGCTCATGCCTGTAATCTCAGCACTTTGGGAGGCCAAGGCAGGTGGATCACCTGAGGTCAGGAGTTTAAGACCAGCCTGGCCAACATGGTGAAACCCCGTCTCTACTAAAAATACAAAAATTAGTCGGGCATGGTGGCACACACCTGTAGTCCCAGCTACTTGGGAGGCTGAGGCAGGAGACTCACTTGAACCTGGTAGGCAGAGGTTGCAGTGAGCCAAGATCATGGCACTACACTCCAGCCTGGGCAACAGAGCGAGACTCTGTCTCGAAAAATAAAATAACATTATAAAGTTGTATCAAGTGAGCATTATATTAATAATTTGACATGTATAATTGTTAGGTAGTATGCAGTTACATCTGAGATCAGTAACATCTATATTTTATAAATATTCACAAAATTTGCTGAGATGGCTAACTTCTTTTACAACCTTGTTTTCTTCACTTCTTATCTTTAGATTATCTCCATAATCAAGAGTATGACTGACCATGTGAACCTAAAGCCTACTCTGACAGTCTCATATTTCTGAATTAAGAAATGCACACCTCAGTCACAATAGCTTTTCTCAAACTGTGAAGAATGAAATACGCATTACTTCCCTAGGATGGAAATAATCACTGCCCCCCCGGTCCCCACAAAATGTTCAGACTATCTTACTTTTATGGCACCACTTTATCTTTCCAGCGTTTTACATGAGAAAAAAGTTTTCTATTGCTGGTGTTTCCTTTTCATTTTTGCATTAATTTGAAATCCTAATTGGAATTTAAAAGAAGAATATAGTTTCAATATTGAAAATTGGATTCCAAATATGGCCACTGAAAAGGTCTGGGAATTCAAGAGTAGCCCAATGTGTCAAGCCTGGATGTGGGTCAGAATCACCTAGGGGGCTGGTTAAACTGAGCCTCGTCCTCATAGGTTCTGACTCAGTAGATTCAGGGACTGATCCAGCATCTGTCTGATAAAGGACAGTATCCCCAGTATATACTCAGATGGCACAGTGAGAGAAGAATCAGTATGGGGATCAGTGAGCCAACAGGTGGTTCAAGCCACTCACATTCAAATAGTACCCACGGTGAAAGATCACCAGCCAGTGGGATGAGTCATCTGAATGGTGTGCACTGTAAATACATCTTTATCTGCTTCTGGAATCACTGCTATTCCATTTCCCAATTTAAATGAGGAACGAGGTCTTCATGCAGAAATAAGAATACCCTCTTGCTATAGACCAAATGGGTTCTCCCTAAATTTGTACGTTGAAACCCTAATCCCCAATGTGATAGTATTTGGAGGTGGGATTTTTATGGGTTTAGCTGAGGTCATGCAGGTAGAGTCTTCAGGATGGGATTAGTACCCTTATAAAAAGAGAACAGAGAGCTAGTTCACTCTCTCCACCACAGGAGAACATGGTAAGAAGGTAGACACCTATAACCAGGAAGAGAGTTCTCACCAGAACCTGACCATGAGGGCACGCCGATCTCTGACTTCCAGGCTTTAGAACTGTGAGAAATAAATGTTTCTTGTTTAAGCCACCCAGTCTATGGTATCTTGGGATAATATCCCAAAATAACTAAGACACCCCTGATTGTGTCAGGGGTCTGTGGGAACCAGATGGCCACATTCAAACTGGGCAGTTGAGTTTAACAGAGGAATTACTTACAAAGGAATGGTGAGGATCTAGGGTGGTTACAAGGGATGGTGGTGAACAAAGGAACAACTAAATAACAAAGGAGAGCATGGAACTAGATCTGTAGGGATAGAGGAGAGAGAGGTATGAAAAAGGACACCTGGTAAGAAACATGGCTTTCAGTAGAGAAATGCTACTCTGTACTGAAGGAGGGAGCCAAGGGGACCAAATCTATCTCATTCTTTGCAGAGATTCTAATCCAAAAAGACTGAGATTCAATCATTAGCAAATATTTATATAGCACCAACTAGATGCCAGGCACTATTCTAGGTGTGTGGAATATATTAATGAACAAAGATGACAAAGATTTATGTTCTTGGGAAGTTAAATTCTTGTGAGTACAATTCATGTAAAAATAAATGAATTCTACTGTATGGTAGAGGGCAATAAATGCTATAGAAAAAAGTGGACGGGCCGGGCACTGTGGGTCATGCCTGTAATCCCAGCACTTTGGGAGGCCGAGGCGGGTGGATCACCTGGAGTCAGGAGTTTGAGACCAGCCCGACCAACATGGTAAAACCCTGTTTCTACAAAAAACACTAAAAAATACCACTGGGGGAAGCCGAGGCCTCTTTCTGATCTCCACTGGCACCTTCCAGAAGCCGAACCCAGCAGGAAGCCAGAGGATGAGGGAGCTCATTGATGCAGTCCACACTCATCTCATGTCCTTATTTTCAGGCAATTCCTTCATTTAATTCTAGATTTCATTCTCTCTGGTCTATCCAAGGAATTATTTCAATAACTCTCCCATAATTTTTTTTACTCCCTCCTAGATCATCTCATGAGAAAACAAACATGACATAATTTTTCCAAGCATAAAAAATAATTTTTCTCTTGACTTACCTTCTCCCATCAGCTGCACACTACAGTTCTGTTTCCATTTGCAGCAAAACTTTGTTGAAGAATTATCAATAGCTGTTGCTTCCAATGCCTGTTCCCTTTGAATCCATTTCAATCAGGCTTTTGCCTCCTATGTTTCCATTAAAGTTTCTTTTTCCAGCCGGGGACGGTGGCTCACGCCTATAATCCCAGCACTTTAGGAGGCCAAGGCAGGTGGATCATTTGAGGTCAGAAGTTCGAGACCTGCCTAGCCAACACAGTGAAACCCCATAAAAGTACAAAAATTAGCTGGGCGTGGTGATGCATGCTACTTGGGAGGCTGAGGCAGGAGAATTGCTTGAACCTGGGAGATGGAGGCTGCAGTGAGCTGAGATTGCACCTCCATACGCCAGTCTGGAAGACAGAGTGAGACTCCATCTCAGAAGAATAAAAAATAACAACAAAACTTCTTTTTCCATTGGCCGCTGCTTTTCATCTCAGGTAACCTATTAGCAGCATTTCACACAGATGATTACTCTCACTTTTGAAACACCTTTTTTCACTTGTCTTCCAGGACATCACGTTCTCTTCCTTTCTTTTCAACATCATTGGTTGCTTCTCATCAGTCTCCTTTGCTGTTTCCTAGTCTTTTCCTTTGACTTTTAATGTTGCAATCACCCAGGACTCAATCTTTAGTCTTCTTTTATTCTCTGCATTTGTTTCCTTGGAGATTCTATCCAGCTTATGGTGTTCAATGCCATCTGTATGCTGACAGTTCCCACATTTAAATTTCTCACCAGACTCCTCTTCCTAACTCCAGAGTCATATATACAACTGTGTTACAGGCGTCTCCACTTGGCTACTAGGCATCTCAATCTTAATATACCCCATATGGAACTTCTGATCTTCATTCTCTCAAACCTGGCACAACATTCCATGTCTCCCTTGATAAGAATTCCGTTCTTCTCATTGATCTGGACAATATTCTTGAAGTATCCTTGACTCTTTCCTTCTTTCACTCAATTGGATCTATTAAGAATTCATATTGGTTCTATCTGCAAAAATAGATCTATCACTTTTCTACCTTCTCACTACCTCTTCTGCTACCACTTTGATGAGAAACAGCATAATCTCTTGCTGAATTATCCCAGTAACCTAAGTGGTCTCTCCCTATCCCTTATTTTATGTTATTTTATGTTTTTGGAGACAGCATCTCGCTCTGTTGCTCAGGCTGGAGTGCAGTGGTATAATCAAAGCTCACTGCAGCCTTGATCTCCCAGGTTCAAGCGATCCTCCCACCTCAGCCCCCCAAGCAGCTGGGACTGCAGGCATGCACCACCAAACCCTGCTAATTTTTTAATTTGTAGAGAGGGGATCTGGTTTTATTGTTCAGGCTGGTCTCAAATTCCTGGCCTCAAGAGATCCTCCCACTTCGGCCTTTCAAAGTGCTGGGATTCCAGGCGTGAGCCACAGCACCCAGCCTTCCTGTTTCTATTCTCCTGCTCTATAATCTATCTTCAACATACTACCTAGAATGTATCTCACATCTCTGTAATATGTGTCCATTTCAAAAAACTCTTCACAGTGCCCTACAAAACCCCAAAGAGCTACTACCCCATTCCCAACATCTCTCTTATCTCTTCCTACCAACTCCCCGCCATTCGCTGGTCTCTGCTGTTTCTCAAACAAGCCAGGCACAAACCCCGTGAAGACACTGAAGATATTAGCATCAGCTGTTCCTTCCACCTAGCATGTTCTTCCTCAGGTGTGAGCTTGGTGCCTATTTCAAGATATTAATCAAACCTTACTTCTTCAATGAGGCCTACCCTAAATACCCATTTAATACCACAAACTGCCTCCTGCTGGCATTGCTGAACTGCTTTATCTCCCTCTACTTTTTTTTGGTTTTTGTTTTTTTGTTTTTGTTTTTTTGTGTTTTTTTTTGAGATGGAGTTTCACTCTTGTCACCCAGGCTCCAGTACAGTGGTGTGATCTCGGCTCACTGCAACCTCCGCCTCCTGGGTTCCAGTGATTCTCCTGCCTCAGCCTCCCAAGTAGCTGGGATTACAGGTGCTCACCACCACACCCGGTGGTATTTTTTAGTATTTTTTTGTAGAGACGGGGTTTCACCATGTTGGTCAGGCTGGTCTTGAACTCCTGGCTCCAGGTGATCCACCAGCCTCGGCCTCCCGAAGTGCTGGGATTACAGATGTCACCCACTGTGCCTGGCCCATTTACTTTTTCCTATAGCATTTATTGTCCTCTATCATATAGTAGAATTCATTTACTTTTACATGAATTGTACTCACAAGAATTTAACTTCCCAAGAACATAAATCTTTGTCATCTTTCTTAACTAGTATATTCCACACACCCAGAACAGTGCCTGGCATCTAGTTCTTGCTGAATAAATATTTGCTAATGATTGAATCCCAGTCTTTTTAGACTAGAATCTCTGTAGTTAATTTAGCTATTTGATACCTGATTGGGAAAACCTGACCCCACCTTACCAAACCAATTATCACCAAAATAAAGCACCATCCTTTTTCTATTGGTTAATATAAGGCCTCTGAATTTCTTTTCTCATAAACTCAGCTTTTCAAGTTTGTAGAAGTTGGCAGCATCACATATTATTATAGGCCACAGGTACAACTGTTTTGGGCTTTGGGGTTCTCCCTGCATTCTCACGTGTCTCCCCAGCCTTAACGTTAAAATCCAATATAGCAATGCATCTTCAGGTGCTTTGGAACTGTCCCAAACTAGAGTGAGGACATCACCTTGCACTTGTGAGGTTTTCACATTAACATTCCTATCCAAGGATAAGTGGGGAGCAGGTGGCCTAGCAAGAAAGGCATCATCCACACCGCTGGAGCCTGCCTCATCTGAGCAAAACAGTCAGGAAGTTTTGCAGATGCCACGTTTACCTGGGAAACTACAGTGGGTTTAGGCCCCAAAGCCTCAATGAAGAATCAGATGTTCCCCTGTGCGTATCCTCCCTCAAGGACCCAGAAGAGGTGGCAGCAACCACTCTTGTCTCTTGATCCTGGCCACTGCCCAAAGGTATCCTCTCTGCCTTTCTCCCCTTTTTGTTTGTTTGCCTGTTTGTTTGTTCGTTTTTGAGACAGAGCCTCCCTCTGTCACCTAGGCTGAAGTGAAGTGGCACAATCTTAGCTCACTGCAGCCTCCGCCTCCAGGGTTTAAGCATTCAAGCGATTCTCCTGCCTCAGTCTCCTGAGTAGCTGGGATTACAGGCGTGCACCACCATGCCCAGCTAATTTTTGTATTTTTAGTAAAGATGGGGTTTCACCATGTTGGCCGGGCTAGTCTCAAACTCCTGAACTCAAGTGATCCACCTGCCTTGGCCTCAGAACCTTTCTCCCTTTTGAACCTGCTAGTGCATTGAGAGGCCTGGGCAGAACCAGGGAATTCAGGATTTCGGCTCTCTCCCTCTCTTCACTTGGGTTCCCTTTGGGCTTGTGCCTAACACATATTACTGCACAGTTTTCAAGAGCTGAATTGGAATGGAGGTAAGAACAGGAAACTATTAGCTAATTTGGAATGTGAGATTATCTTCAGATTTCAGTGACATGTGCTTTTTCTCTCCTGTTTTTGCATTGGCCTTTACTATGATTGATTACAATTGTGTAAAATTGTGTGTTAGACTGGTAAGGGGAGAAAAAATATTAACCATTAACATATCTATATTTTTCTGCTGAGGCAACACCAAAATCTTATTTCAGCTTTGAAAAAACAAGCTCTCTAGTCCTACCTGATATCGATCTTTCTGTTGGGAACGCAGGTTCGCACAACAACTTACTTTGGGTCAGACATTACTAATGTTTGTACTCATCTCCATCGACCTTTCACTTATTGTCCCCAGCAAGTTGTGACTCGGAAGCCACTAATTTCCATCTCCACCCAGTCAATAAGAACCCCACTGCCCAAAGACAAAGATTTAAAACCAGGTACTATGTCCTGTATCAAAGATGTAACCAGGGCACTCAACTTAAAAGGTTTCATGAAATATCCATGCATAAAAATGCATAGCCAAGGCTTAAAGGAATAAGGGGGGCTACTGGTATTAAAAAAAACTTGTCCCCCTGGTATTAAAAACACTAAAGGACTCCCATACAACCAAGTTCAAGAAAGCATTTTCAATGTGTGCTTAGTATAGAGACATTTAAAGCATGTAGCTCATGCTATAATGCTCAACAGCTGCAGCGGTAACCTTCCACGTGTTCCATATGGAGCTGGAGTTATAATCAACTCCTTCTGGAAAGGCTCCCTCGGACTTCTTCTTTAATTAGGATTAAAATGTTCCAAAGGCCCACAGGAGATGCGAGACACCTTTTATTTTAGTCATTATCATTTCTCTCAGGCAAGATCACCTTTCAGAAAAAGATATGTAGACTCTCTCTAATCTTCACAAAAAGAGGTCCAGCCTGTTAAACTAATTTCCTTCTTTTTTTTTATCATCTGAAAATAACTTCAAGGCAGTGAACTTCAGCAGAATGGCAATTGTTCACTGCTCCACTAAAGATAATGCAGGGATGAGTAGTGAGTGGTTTGGGGCATTTGTGAAAAAAAAATCAAAGCATACTTCATTAGGAAGGGCAGACACAGGAATCTGAGAAGGAAAAGTAACAGGTCATTTTAATGAGATGATGTTCCCCCAGTGGACACGAGGCAATTATGTAAATTAATATACATTGAAGGCTTGAAAGATATCAGCAAAAAAGCTCCCAGAAATCAAGTATGCATGCAAAAGCATAATTCATAAAAGGAACACATAGATTAATTGACTACTATATATATAAACCTTCTATATGACAGAACACTATAAGCAAATTTATAAGGCAAAAAACAAACTTAGTGGGGAGACTGCGATATACATGTCAAACTGAGGGTTAATATTCTCAATATAGAAAAAGTTCTTAGAACTCAATAAGGAGAAAAATATATAAAACACCTCAAGGCTGGGTGCAGTGGCTCACATCTGTAATCCCAGCACTTTAGGAGGCTGACGTGGGCAGATCACTTGAGGTCAGGAGTTCATGACCAGCCTGGCCATCAAGGTGAAACCTTGTCTCTACTAAAAATACAAACATTAGCTGGGTGTGGTGGTGGGCATCTGTAATTCTAGCTGAGGCAGGAGAATCGCTTGAACCTGGGAGGTGGAGGTTGCAATGAACTAAGATCACACCACTGCACTCCAGCCTGGGTGATAGAGTGAGACTTCATCTCGAAAGAATAAAGAAATAAAAGACCTCAAAAGAAAACTTAGCAAAGCCAAAGAACAAAAACTTTACAAAAGAAGAAACACCAATTGTATTACTCAGGGTTCCCTAGAGGAACAGAACTAATAGAATTTATACATATATATATATGTATATGGGAGTATATATATATATGTATATGGGAGTATATATATATCTATATGGGAGTATATATATG